>NW_024544920.1:0-134537 GCF_018167655.1 Microtus oregoni | reverse complement strand
GTAAGTGTGGTTTATTTGCAGGGAATTTTTAAATAAATGTTGTATAATGAAGAAAATTTTCAAAGCATATGACAAGAATGGAAAGGCCAAAATAGGCAACAAGTCAGTCTAGATTTGGTGTTAAACATGAATAATCTTTCTGTATGAATTCAGAGGCATGACTATCTAGATCTCTAGGTCTAGTGAGGCCTCATATAAAAACATATTCAAGCAAAGAATATATCAGTAACATCCCAGCAATCGACCCCTGCCCAGAATGCCCCAACACAAAACAAACACCATGGGCTTTTTGTTTGCTTTCTAGGTTTATGTGTTTTAGTCCTTTTGTTCTTTCTCTTTGGGGGGGGGGAGGTTCTGAAGAAAATAGTTACACAGTTTGGTGGGTAATGAAGGTAGATGTTGGGAGGAATTTGGGAAAGGGAAAATATGAATGGAACATTTTAAAAAGCAAGCTCAGTACTAACAGAAAATTTTCCCCGTAAAATGCTGGATTCTTCTCTGTGTAGCAGGTGCCTCCAACTTGCTTTCTCTCAGAGGACAACCTTGAGATAGATCTTCATGTCTTCACCTCACAAGGGATGGGAGTGCAATCATGCACAAACAACCTAAGCAACAGAAATGGTTCTGTATGAATTGTTCAGGATCCTAATAGTGGAAAGGTTACAGCAGAGAGGAGCCAGATGTTTTGAAGACACCGCTTGTACCTAGTTCCCTCCACCCCTGCAGGCCTGAAGTGGGAGATACTGGGTCTGTAGGAGTTAAAGATAGAAATTGTGTAAGGAATGTGTTCAATGGTTGTTTCTCTGCTCTTGTGTAAGGTGTAGCTGACCCCATTCACCTGTTCATTGATTGCATTGCTAGAGGAGGTGGACAGTGTTTGAAGGGATGGGAATATTACAGTATAGCATGGGTGTGCTAGGGGAACACTAGTGTCTGTGGTACTCTCTGGGAACTCTCTCATCCCAGAGTCACCAAGGAACTGTGGGAAGCCAGAGAAGATTACAACCACGTTAGAGATAGGGTTCTCAACCTCTAGGACACAACCCCTTTAGGGTTGCATATAAGGTATCTATATTATAATTTTAACAGTAGCAATCTTGCAGTTACAAGTAGCAACAAATAGTTTATGGTTGGGGCATGGTTTCAACTCACATGAGGAGCTCTTTTTCTGGATCACAGCATTAGGATGGTTTTAAACCACCAGGAAGGATTCCCCAGGGGAAGGTCATGACGTTCTGGGTACCCAATTTTCACATGGACAGGAAGCAGTCAAGGCCTGTCTTAGTTAGGGTTCCTATTGCTCTAACGAAACACCATGACTACAACTCAAGTTGGAGTTTAGTCAGCTTATACGTCCAATTAGCTTTTCAGCTCCCAACAGGAAAAGTCAGAAAAGGATCGCAAGAAGGACAGGAACCTGGGGGCAGGAACTGATGCAGAGGCTACTGAAGAATGAGTGCTGTTTACTTGTTTGCATAGCCAGCTTGCTCAACCAGCTTTCTTCTAGGATCCAGGAATACCACTTTAGGTATTGCACCACATACAATTGGTTGGGCTCTTACTCATTGATCATTAATTGAGAAACTGCTTTACAGCTGGGTCTCATGGTGGCATATCCTCAAGTGAGGCTCCTTCATCTCTAATGACTGTGTCTTGTGTCAAGTTGATACAAACACAGCATGTACAAGCCCTTAGTTAATAACTACAGACATAGGAATCTTCAACTGTGAGCGTTACAGCTTAAAAACGGACATGGGGTCTGTTTTTCCCATTCCCTGCTGATGAATTTAGAGTTTCTGTTTGTCACTTTTGAGTTTGTCGACTCTTGATGTTCTTAATAGCAGTGAACTTGTCTGTGTGAAAGTCAATAAAGTTCTCTTGTGCAGTCTGCAGGGATGAGCTTTTGTGCACCTGGCTATCCCAAGTTTAAACCCAAGCCTTTTCAAAGACACCGGATGTCTGTTGCTGTTCATACTCCCTCTTGGGATGGGAGGACTTTATTGCAAATGGGTTTTCATCACCTGCATTTTCTTCCTAAATTCAATATGCAATGCACCCCCAACTCCCGCAAATGGGGACCTGGCCCTAGGTACAGAGGAATCCTGACAATTTCACCTGGCACCCTGCATGGTCACCACTAGGGGCAGAATGTGTTGCACCCGTGAAGCTCCTTCAAGGCATCCATTTCTTAAGAGCACAAATAATCTCTTAATGTACGAGGTAAGTTTTTCAATCTCTTTTCTCCCCTTACCTTTTTTCGTCAGACATGGTACAGAATCATTAAGCCCAGAGCATCTGCATGCTTGTAGGTAGCAGCTAGCTCCTGAGGCTCTTTCCCCAAGACGCAGCTCTTTTCTGCAAAAACCATGGATCCTGCTGTAAGGCCTCCAGAGGAAGCAGACTTTTATTTTGATAAGTTTCTGGCATATCTCCGTCCTGTGAGAGACTGCCTGAGTTAGGTCGCAGAACGATACCAAAAATATGACCTAAAATAAAATGTTTTAAATCGATTAGATGTGTGCCTAGTGAAGATAAAATAGGTAATGGTAGTAGCTGTCGCAAATGCATTCTTTTTCATCTCTTGTGACTTCAGTAGCAATTAGCCTCAGAGTTGGTCAGCCAACAAGGAATGCAAATCTCTAAGCAGTTTGAGATAGTTCTGCCTGGAAACCGGCTTACTGACCAAGCCCATCGGAAAAACAAAAAGGTCCTGCTGTGCAGCCTGTAAGATGATTTGTTACAGCGCAAGCTTAAATCCAGTGCCCTGAAAGCAGGCAGGATCGACTAGGGGAGCTCCCTGTCCTTTGGGTGGGGCAAGACCACAGCAAATGAATTCACAGTCTCTGCCTCCCCTTTTCTGCTTGGTAAATTTTCAAGCCATTTTTCTCCTTACTTTTTTTTTTTTCTTTTTTTTTTTTTGGCAAACACGGGGCAAAATTTTTGATTCTAGAAACTCCGTCCTCCTAGGAAAGCAACTAGCTGCTGACGCTCTTTCCAGAAGGCAGCTCTTTGCCACGAAAGCCAAGGAAGCCGCAGTATGGCTGCCCTGGCACGCAAGCAAGCTCCGGCTTTGGTAAGCTCCTGCCGAACCTCACTCCTAAGACCTCGCGGGTCAGCCAGCATCTTAAATTTTGGGGTGCTCACAGATGTTTAGGATTTTGACAGCATGTCTAGATCCTCCCAGTGAGTGGCTTTTCAATTTAAACTAAGAGACTAGTAACCCCCACCTTCCCCTCCCCCATCCGACACAGGACCTGGTTTGAGGGACAGAGACTTACTGAAATTGTTGGAATCTTGGAAGGTTTGCACACTCTTCCTGGGACTCAGTTCATAGAGTTGTTTGTGGTAAGCGAATGCTAAACTTGCTGAGCGGTAAATCTGTCCATTTCCCAGGCTCCTGAAACTTTGACTTAAGATTTTTAGTTGATTAGATATGAGCCTACTGTAGATAAAATAGGCAGTGGGTTTCCCTGCTGCAAATGCTCACCTGTCTTTTCTCTCTTATCCTTCATCTGTTGTTCATTCGGTAGGAATTAGCTCCCGAGAAGCTCAGTGTCCAATGGAGGCACATCTCCAACCACTTCGATGTAACTCTGTCAGGAAACCTGCTTGCTACCCAGGTACGTATGGTACTTTGGCTAATATTATATTCCTTCAATTATTGTTTTCATTATTGGTGTTTCACTAAGAAACAGGAAACCAAACAACAAATAGTAAATGATTTTACCTCTTCAAAAATGATTTTAAAGACAATGAATTTAAAGAGATGTCATCCAAAAAACAAAAAATCTAGAGCTATTTCTAGAGCTAGACGCAACAACATTTACGAATGACTTCATCAAAATACGCCAGTGCATTTTCCCTGTGGCTATTTCTTTTCAAAAATCTCCTAGCAACAGTATTAGCGTGGTTGATACTGAAATTCTTTTGCATTGGGAAAGCTTTTATTTTTCTTTAAGGATTATTAAAATACATCCATTTCCTGCAATTTTCATATTGTTGTTTAGCTCTAAGAAATGTAAAATTACGACACTGCCTGCCAAATGGATGGGCCTGGAGATGGGATGTTAAACTGGGGTGGAACAATCTCAAAAAATGAATGATGAATATTCTCCCTTAAATGTTGGGACTCGTCAATCATATGCATATATAATGAAACAAATAAAATGCTTAGTACCCAATAGAGAAGCCTGAATGGAAAGGAGTAGGGAAAACTGAGTTAAGTGATCTACCTGAGTGCTGAATGAGGCCTTAGAGTGAATTGTTTTTCTAGTTCTGAGTCTGTTTGTTTTGGATGATGGATGTATAAAATTATTCAATAGTGAACTGTAAAATTCAATGGGGTGGCTACACGAGCTGAGATACATTGAGCCTGCTAAAATGGAGGAGTAAGTGTGGTTTATTTGCAGGGAATTTTTAAATAAATGTTGTATAATGAAGAAAATTTTCAAAGCATATGACAAGAATGGAAAGGCCAAAATAGGCAACAAGTCAGTCTAGATTTGGTGTTAAACATGAATAATCTTTCTGTATGAATTCAGAGGCATGACTATCTAGATCTCTAGGTCTAGTGAGGCCTCATATAAAAACATATTCAAGCAAAGAATATATCAGTAACATCCCAGCAATCGACCCCTGCCCAGAATGCCCCAACACAAAACAAACACCATGGGCTTTTTGTTTGCTTTCTAGGTTTATGTGTTTTAGTCCTTTTGTTCTTTCTCTTTGGGGGGGGGGAGGTTCTGAAGAAAATAGTTACACAGTTTGGTGGGTAATGAAGGTAGATGTTGGGAGGAATTTGGGAAAGGGAAAATATGAATGGAACATTTTAAAAAGCAAGCTCAGTACTAACAGAAAATTTTCCCCGTAAAATGCTGGATTCTTCTCTGTGTAGCAGGTGCCTCCAACTTGCTTTCTCTCAGAGGACAACCTTGAGATAGATCTTCATGTCTTCACCTCACAAGGGATGGGAGTGCAATCATGCACAAACAACCTAAGCAACAGAAATGGTTCTGTATGAATTGTTCAGGATCCTAATAGTGGAAAGGTTACAGCAGAGAGGAGCCAGATGTTTTGAAGACACCGCTTGTACCTAGTTCCCTCCACCCCTGCAGGCCTGAAGTGGGAGATACTGGGTCTGTAGGAGTTAAAGATAGAAATTGTGTAAGGAATGTGTTCAATGGTTGTTTCTCTGCTCTTGTGTAAGGTGTAGCTGACCCCATTCACCTGTTCATTGATTGCATTGCTAGAGGAGGTGGACAGTGTTTGAAGGGATGGGAATATTACAGTATAGCATGGGTGTGCTAGGGGAACACTAGTGTCTGTGGTACTCTCTGGGAACTCTCTCATCCCAGAGTCACCAAGGAACTGTGGGAAGCCAGAGAAGATTACAACCACGTTAGAGATAGGGTTCTCAACCTCTAGGACACAACCCCTTTAGGGTTGCATATAAGGTATCTATATTATAATTTTAACAGTAGCAATCTTGCAGTTACAAAGTAGCAACAAATAGTTTTATGGTTGGGGCATGGTTTCAACTCACATGAGGAGCTCTTTTTCTGGATCACAGCATTAGGATGGTTTTAAACCACCAGGAAGGATTCCCCAGGGGAAGGTCATGACGTTCTGGGTACCCAATTTTCACATGGACAGGAAGCAGTCAAGGCCTGTCTTAGTTAGGGTTCCTATTGCTCTAACGAAACACCATGACTACAACTCAAGTTGGAGTTTAGTCAGCTTATACGTCCAATTAGCTTTTCAGCTCCCAACAGGAAAAGTCAGAAAAGGATCGCAAGAAGGACAGGAACCTGGGGGCAGGAACTGATGCAGAGGCTACTGAAGAATGAGTGCTGTTTACTTGTTTGCATAGCCAGCTTGCTCAACCAGCTTTCTTCTAGGATCCAGGAATACCACTTTAGGTATTGCACCACATACAATTGGTTGGGCTCTTACTCATTGATCATTAATTGAGAAACTGCTTTACAGCTGGGTCTCATGGTGGCATATCCTCAAGTGAGGCTCCTTCATCTCTAATGACTGTGTCTTGTGTCAAGTTGATACAAACACAGCATGTACAAGCCCTTAGTTAATAACTACAGACATAGGAATCTTCAACTGTGAGCGTTACAGCTTAAAAACGGACATGGGGTCTGTTTTTCCCATTCCCTGCTGATGAATTTAGAGTTTCTGTTTGTCACTTTTGAGTTTGTCGACTCTTGATGTTCTTAATAGCAGTGAACTTGTCTGTGTGAAAGTCAATAAAGTTCTCTTGTGCAGTCTGCAGGGATGAGCTTTTGTGCACCTGGCTATCCCAAGTTTAAACCCAAGCCTTTTCAAAGACACCGGATGTCTGTTGCTGTTCATACTCCCTCTTGGGATGGGAGGACTTTATTGCAAATGGGTTTTCATCACCTGCATTTTCTTCCTAAATTCAATATGCAATGCACCCCCAACTCCCGCAAATGGGGACCTGGCCCTAGGTACAGAGGAATCCTGACAATTTCACCTGGCACCCTGCATGGTCACCACTAGGGGCAGAATGTGTTGCACCCGTGAAGCTCCTTCAAGGCATCCATTTCTTAAGAGCACAAATAATCTCTTAATGTACGAGGTAAGTTTTTCAATCTCTTTTCTCCCCTTACCTTTTTTCGTCAGACATGGTACAGAATCATTAAGCCCAGAGCATCTGCATGCTTGTAGGTAGCAGCTAGCTCCTGAGGCTCTTTCCCCAAGACGCAGCTCTTTTCTGCAAAAACCATGGATCCTGCTGTAAGGCCTCCAGAGGAAGCAGACTTTTATTTTGATAAGTTTCTGGCAAATCTCCGTCCTGTGAGAGACTGCCTGAGTTAGGTCGCAGAACGATACCAAAAATATGACCTAAAATAAAATGTTTTAAAATCGATTAGATGTGTGCCTAGTGAAGATAAAATAGGTAATGGTAGTAGCTGTCGCAAATGCATTCTTTTTCATCTCTTGTGACTTCAGTAGCAATTAGCCTCAGAGTTGGTCAGCCAACAAGGAATGCAAATCTCTAAGCAGTTTGAGATAGTTCTGCCTGGAAACCGGCTTACTGACCAAGCCCATCGGAAAAACAAAAAGGTCCTGCTGTGCAGCCTGTAAGATGATTTGTTACAGCGCAAGCTTAAATCCAGTGCCCTGAAAGCAGGCAGGATCGACTAGGGGAGCTCCCTGTCCTTTGGGTGGGGCAAGACCACAGCAAATGAATTCACAGTCTCTGCCTCCCCTTTTCTGCTTGGTAAATTTTCAAGCCATTTTTCTCCTTACTTTTTTTTTTTTTTTTTTTTTTTTTTTTTTTTGGCAAACACGGGGCAAAATTTTTGATTCTAGAAACTCCGTCCTCCTAGGAAAGCAACTAGCTGCTGACGCTCTTTCCCAGAAGGCAGCTCTTTGCCACGAAAGCCAAGGAAGCCGCAGTATGGCTGCCCTGGCACGCAAGCAAGCTCCGGCTTTGGTAAGCTCCTGCCGAACCTCACTCCTAAGACCTCGCGGGTCAGCCAGCATCTTAAATTTTGGGGTGCTCACAGATGTTTAGGATTTTGACAGCATGTCTAGATCCTCCCAGTGAGTGGCTTTTCAATTTAAACTAAGAGACTAGTAACCCCCACCTTCCCCTCCCCCATCCGACACAGGACCTGGTTTGAGGGACAGAGACTTACTGAAATTGTTGGAATCTTGGAAGGTTTGCACACTCTTCCTGGGACTCAGTTCATAGAGTTGTTTGTGGTAAGCGAATGCTAAACTTGCTGAGCGGTAAATCTGTCCATTTCCCAGGCTCCTGAAACTTTGACTTAAGATTTTTAGTTGATTAGATATGAGCCTACTGTAGATAAAATAGGCAGTGGGTTTCCCTGCTGCAAATGCTCACCTGTCTTTTCTCTCTTATCCTTCATCTGTTGTTCATTCGGTAGGAATTAGCTCCCGAGAAGCTCAGTGTCCAATGGAGGCACATCTCCAACCACTTCGATGTAACTCTGTCAGGAAACCTGCTTGCTACCCAGGTACGTATGGTACTTTGGCTAATATTATATTCCTTCAATTATTGTTTTCATTATTGGTGTTTCACTAAGAAACAGGAAACCAAACAACAAATAGTAAATGATTTTACCTCTTCAAAAATGATTTTAAAGACAATGAATTTAAAGAGATGTCATCCAAAAAACAAAAAATCTAGAGCTATTTCTAGAGCTAGACGCAACAACATTTACGAATGACTTCATCAAAATACGCCAGTGCATTTTCCCTGTGGCTATTTCTTTTCAAAAATCTCCTAGCAACAGTATTAGCGTGGTTGATACTGAAATTCTTTTGCATTGGGAAAGCTTTTATTTTTCTTTAAGGATTATTAAAATACATCCATTTCCTGCAATTTTCATATTGTTGTTTAGCTCTAAGAAATGTAAAATTACGACACTGCCTGCCAAATGGATGGGCCTGGAGATGGGATGTTAAACTGGGGTGGAACAATCTCAAAAAATGAATGATGAATATTCTCCCTTAAATGTTGGGACTCGTCAATCATATGCATATATAATGAAACAAATAAAATGCTTAGTACCCAATAGAGAAGCCTGAATGGAAAGGAGTAGGGAAAACTGAGTTAAGTGATCTACCTGAGTGCTGAATGAGGCCTTAGAGTGAATTGTTTTTCTAGTTCTGAGTCTGTTTGTTTTGGATGATGGATGTATAAAATTATTCAATAGTGAACTGTAAAATTCAATGGGGTGGCTACACGAGCTGAGATACATTGAGCCTGCTAAAATGGAGGAGTAAGTGTGGTTTATTTGCAGGGAATTTTTAAATAAATGTTGTATAATGAAGAAAATTTTCAAAGCATATGACAAGAATGGAAAGGCCAAAATAGGCAACAAGTCAGTCTAGATTTGGTGTTAAACATGAATAATCTTTCTGTATGAATTCAGAGGCATGACTATCTAGATCTCTAGGTCTAGTGAGGCCTCATATAAAAACATATTCAAGCAAAGAATATATCAGTAACATCCCAGCAATCGACCCCTGCCCAGAATGCCCCAACACAAAACAAACACCATGGGCTTTTTGTTTGCTTTCTAGGTTTATGTGTTTTAGTCCTTTTGTTCTTTCTCTTTGGGGGGGGGGGAGGTTCTGAAGAAAATAGTTACACAGTTTGGTGGGTAATGAAGGTAGATGTTGGGAGGAATTTGGGAAAGGGAAAATATGAATGGAACATTTTAAAAAGCAAGCTCAGTACTAACAGAAAATTTTCCCCGTAAAATGCTGGATTCTTCTCTGTGTAGCAGGTGCCTCCAACTTGCTTTCTCTCAGAGGACAACCTTGAGATAGATCTTCATGTCTTCACCTCACAAGGGATGGGAGTGCAATCATGCACAAACAACCTAAGCAACAGAAATGGTTCTGTATGAATTGTTCAGGATCCTAATAGTGGAAAGGTTACAGCAGAGAGGAGCCAGATGTTTTGAAGACACCGCTTGTACCTAGTTCCCTCCACCCCTGCAGGCCTGAAGTGGGAGATACTGGGTCTGTAGGAGTTAAAGATAGAAATTGTGTAAGGAATGTGTTCAATGGTTGTTTCTCTGCTCTTGTGTAAGGTGTAGCTGACCCCATTCACCTGTTCATTGATTGCATTGCTAGAGGAGGTGGACAGTGTTTGAAGGGATGGGAATATTACAGTATAGCATGGGTGTGCTAGGGGAACACTAGTGTCTGTGGTACTCTCTGGGAACTCTCTCATCCCAGAGTCACCAAGGAACTGTGGGAAGCCAGAGAAGATTACAACCACGTTAGAGATAGGGTTCTCAACCTCTAGGACACAACCCCTTTAGGGTTGCATATAAGGTATCTATATTATAATTTTAACAGTAGCAATCTTGCAGTTACAAAGTAGCAACAAATAGTTTTATGGTTGGGGCATGGTTTCAACTCACATGAGGAGCTCTTTTTCTGGATCACAGCATTAGGATGGTTTTAAACCACCAGGAAGGATTCCCCAGGGGAAGGTCATGACGTTCTGGGTACCCAATTTTCACATGGACAGGAAGCAGTCAAGGCCTGTCTTAGTTAGGGTTCCTATTGCTCTAACGAAACACCATGACTACAACTCAAGTTGGAGTTTAGTCAGCTTATACGTCCAATTAGCTTTTCAGCTCCCAACAGGAAAAGTCAGAAAAGGATCGCAAGAAGGACAGGAACCTGGGGGCAGGAACTGATGCAGAGGCTACTGAAGAATGAGTGCTGTTTACTTGTTTGCATAGCCAGCTTGCTCAACCAGCTTTCTTCTAGGATCCAGGAATACCACTTTAGGTATTGCACCACATACAATTGGTTGGGCTCTTACTCATTGATCATTAATTGAGAAACTGCTTTACAGCTGGGTCTCATGGTGGCATATCCTCAAGTGAGGCTCCTTCATCTCTAATGACTGTGTCTTGTGTCAAGTTGATACAAACACAGCATGTACAAGCCCTTAGTTAATAACTACAGACATAGGAATCTTCAACTGTGAGCGTTACAGCTTAAAAACGGACATGGGGTCTGTTTTTCCCATTCCCTGCTGATGAATTTAGAGTTTCTGTTTGTCACTTTTGAGTTTGTCGACTCTTGATGTTCTTAATAGCAGTGAACTTGTCTGTGTGAAAGTCAATAAAGTTCTCTTGTGCAGTCTGCAGGGATGAGCTTTTGTGCACCTGGCTATCCCAAGTTTAAACCCAAGCCTTTTCAAAGACACCGGATGTCTGTTGCTGTTCATACTCCCTCTTGGGATGGGAGGACTTTATTGCAAATGGGTTTTCATCACCTGCATTTTCTTCCTAAATTCAATATGCAATGCACCCCCAACTCCCGCAAATGGGGACCTGGCCCTAGGTACAGAGGAATCCTGACAATTTCACCTGGCACCCTGCATGGTCACCACTAGGGGCAGAATGTGTTGCACCCGTGAAGCTCCTTCAAGGCATCCATTTCTTAAGAGCACAAATAATCTCTTAATGTACGAGGTAAGTTTTTCAATCTCTTTTCTCCCCTTACCTTTTTTCGTCAGACATGGTACAGAATCATTAAGCCCAGAGCATCTGCATGCTTGTAGGTAGCAGCTAGCTCCTGAGGCTCTTTCCCCAAGACGCAGCTCTTTTCTGCAAAAACCATGGATCCTGCTGTAAGGCCTCCAGAGGAAGCAGACTTTTATTTTGATAAGTTTCTGGCAAATCTCCGTCCTGTGAGAGACTGCCTGAGTTAGGTCGCAGAACGATACCAAAAATATGACCTAAAATAAAATGTTTTAAAATCGATTAGATGTGTGCCTAGTGAAGATAAAATAGGTAATGGTAGTAGCTGTCGCAAATGCATTCTTTTTCATCTCTTGTGACTTCAGTAGCAATTAGCCTCAGAGTTGGTCAGCCAACAAGGAATGCAAATCTCTAAGCAGTTTGAGATAGTTCTGCCTGGAAACCGGCTTACTGACCAAGCCCATCGGAAAAACAAAAAGGTCCTGCTGTGCAGCCTGTAAGATGATTTGTTACAGCGCAAGCTTAAATCCAGTGCCCTGAAAGCAGGCAGGATCGACTAGGGGAGCTCCCTGTCCTTTGGGTGGGGCAAGACCACAGCAAATGAATTCACAGTCTCTGCCTCCCCTTTTCTGCTTGGTAAATTTTCAAGCCATTTTTCTCCTTACTTTTTTTTTTTTTTTTTTTTTTTTTTTTTTTGGCAAACACGGGGCAAAATTTTTGATTCTAGAAACTCCGTCCTCCTAGGAAAGCAACTAGCTGCTGACGCTCTTTCCCAGAAGGCAGCTCTTTGCCACGAAAGCCAAGGAAGCCGCAGTATGGCTGCCCTGGCACGCAAGCAAGCTCCGGCTTTGGTAAGCTCCTGCCGAACCTCACTCCTAAGACCTCGCGGGTCAGCCAGCATCTTAAATTTTGGGGTGCTCACAGATGTTTAGGATTTTGACAGCATGTCTAGATCCTCCCAGTGAGTGGCTTTTCAATTTAAACTAAGAGACTAGTAACCCCCACCTTCCCCTCCCCCATCCGACACAGGACCTGGTTTGAGGGACAGAGACTTACTGAAATTGTTGGAATCTTGGAAGGTTTGCACACTCTTCCTGGGACTCAGTTCATAGAGTTGTTTGTGGTAAGCGAATGCTAAACTTGCTGAGCGGTAAATCTGTCCATTTCCCAGGCTCCTGAAACTTTGACTTAAGATTTTTAGTTGATTAGATATGAGCCTACTGTAGATAAAATAGGCAGTGGGTTTCCCTGCTGCAAATGCTCACCTGTCTTTTCTCTCTTATCCTTCATCTGTTGTTCATTCGGTAGGAATTAGCTCCCGAGAAGCTCAGTGTCCAATGGAGGCACATCTCCAACCACTTCGATGTAACTCTGTCAGGAAACCTGCTTGCTACCCAGGTACGTATGGTACTTTGGCTAATATTATATTCCTTCAATTATTGTTTTCATTATTGGTGTTTCACTAAGAAACAGGAAACCAAACAACAAATAGTAAATGATTTTACCTCTTCAAAAATGATTTTAAAGACAATGAATTTAAAGAGATGTCATCCAAAAAACAAAAAATCTAGAGCTATTTCTAGAGCTAGACGCAACAACATTTACGAATGACTTCATCAAAATACGCCAGTGCATTTTCCCTGTGGCTATTTCTTTTCAAAAATCTCCTAGCAACAGTATTAGCGTGGTTGATACTGAAATTCTTTTGCATTGGGAAAGCTTTTATTTTTCTTTAAGGATTATTAAAATACATCCATTTCCTGCAATTTTCATATTGTTGTTTAGCTCTAAGAAATGTAAAATTACGACACTGCCTGCCAAATGGATGGGCCTGGAGATGGGATGTTAAACTGGGGTGGAACAATCTCAAAAAATGAATGATGAATATTCTCCCTTAAATGTTGGGACTCGTCAATCATATGCATATATAATGAAACAAATAAAATGCTTAGTACCCAATAGAGAAGCCTGAATGGAAAGGAGTAGGGAAAACTGAGTTAAGTGATCTACCTGAGTGCTGAATGAGGCCTTAGAGTGAATTGTTTTTCTAGTTCTGAGTCTGTTTGTTTTGGATGATGGATGTATAAAATTATTCAATAGTGAACTGTAAAATTCAATGGGGTGGCTACACGAGCTGAGATACATTGAGCCTGCTAAAATGGAGGAGTAAGTGTGGTTTATTTGCAGGGAATTTTTAAATAAATGTTGTATAATGAAGAAAATTTTCAAAGCATATGACAAGAATGGAAAGGCCAAAATAGGCAACAAGTCAGTCTAGATTTGGTGTTAAACATGAATAATCTTTCTGTATGAATTCAGAGGCATGACTATCTAGATCTCTAGGTCTAGTGAGGCCTCATATAAAAACATATTCAAGCAAAGAATATATCAGTAACATCCCAGCAATCGACCCCTGCCCAGAATGCCCCAACACAAAACAAACACCATGGGCTTTTTGTTTGCTTTCTAGGTTTATGTGTTTTAGTCCTTTTGTTCTTTCTCTTTGGGGGGGGGGAGGTTCTGAAGAAAATAGTTACACAGTTTGGTGGGTAATGAAGGTAGATGTTGGGAGGAATTTGGGAAAGGGAAAATATGAATGGAACATTTTAAAAAGCAAGCTCAGTACTAACAGAAAATTTTCCCCGTAAAATGCTGGATTCTTCTCTGTGTAGCAGGTGCCTCCAACTTGCTTTCTCTCAGAGGACAACCTTGAGATAGATCTTCATGTCTTCACCTCACAAGGGATGGGAGTGCAATCATGCACAAACAACCTAAGCAACAGAAATGGTTCTGTATGAATTGTTCAGGATCCTAATAGTGGAAAGGTTACAGCAGAGAGGAGCCAGATGTTTTGAAGACACCGCTTGTACCTAGTTCCCTCCACCCCTGCAGACCTGAAGTGGGAGATACTGGGTCTGTAGGAGTTAAAGATAGAAATTGTGTAAGGAATGTGTTCAATGGTTGTTTCTCTGCTCTTGTGTAAGGTGTAGCTGACCCCATTCACCTGTTCATTGATTGCATTGCTAGAGGAGGTGGACAGTGTTTGAAGGGATGGGAATATTACAGTATAGCATGGGTGTGCTAGGGGAACACTAGTGTCTGTGGTACTCTCTGGGAACTCTCTCATCCCAGAGTCACCAAGGAACTGTGGGAAGCCAGAGAAGATTACAACCACGTTAGAGATAGGGTTCTCAACCTCTAGGACACAACCCCTTTAGGGTTGCATATAAGGTATCTATATTATAATTTTAACAGTAGCAATCTTGCAGTTACAAAGTAGCAACAAATAGTTTTATGGTTGGGGCATGGTTTCAACTCACATGAGGAGCTCTTTTTCTGGATCACAGCATTAGGATGGTTTTAAACCACCAGGAAGGATTCCCCAGGGGAAGGTCATGACGTTCTGGGTACCCAATTTTCACATGGACAGGAAGCAGTCAAGGCCTGTCTTAGTTAGGGTTCCTATTGCTCTAACGAAACACCATGACTACAACTCAAGTTGGAGTTTAGTCAGCTTATACGTCCAATTAGCTTTTCAGCTCCCAACAGGAAAAGTCAGAAAAGGATCGCAAGAAGGACAGGAACCTGGGGGCAGGAACTGATGCAGAGGCTACTGAAGAATGAGTGCTGTTTACTTGTTTGCATAGCCAGCTTGCTCAACCAGCTTTCTTCTAGGATCCAGGAATACCACTTTAGGTATTGCACCACATACAATTGGTTGGGCTCTTACTCATTGATCATTAATTGAGAAACTGCTTTACAGCTGGGTCTCATGGTGGCATATCCTCAAGTGAGGCTCCTTCATCTCTAATGACTGTGTCTTGTGTCAAGTTGATACAAACACAGCATGTACAAGCCCTTAGTTAATAACTACAGACATAGGAATCTTCAACTGTGAGCGTTACAGCTTAAAAACGGACATGGGGTCTGTTTTTCCCATTCCCTGCTGATGAATTTAGAGTTTCTGTTTGTCACTTTTGAGTTTGTCGACTCTTGATGTTCTTAATAGCAGTGAACTTGTCTGTGTGAAAGTCAATAAAGTTCTCTTGTGCAGTCTGCAGGGATGAGCTTTTGTGCACCTGGCTATCCCAAGTTTAAACCCAAGCCTTTTCAAAGACACCGGATGTCTGTTGCTGTTCATACTCCCTCTTGGGATGGGAGGACTTTATTGCAAATGGGTTTTCATCACCTGCATTTTCTTCCTAAATTCAATATGCAATGCACCCCCAACTCCCGCAAATGGGGACCTGGCCCTAGGTACAGAGGAATCCTGACAATTTCACCTGGCACCCTGCATGGTCACCACTAGGGGCAGAATGTGTTGCACCCGTGAAGCTCCTTCAAGGCATCCATTTCTTAAGAGCACAAATAATCTCTTAATGTACGAGGTAAGTTTTTCAATCTCTTTTCTCCCCTTACCTTTTTTCGTCAGACATGGTACAGAATCATTAAGCCCAGAGCATCTGCATGCTTGTAGGTAGCAGCTAGCTCCTGAGGCTCTTTCCCCAAGACGCAGCTCTTTTCTGCAAAAACCATGGATCCTGCTGTAAGGCCTCCAGAGGAAGCAGACTTTTATTTTGATAAGTTTCTGGCAAATCTCCGTCCTGTGAGAGACTGCCTGAGTTAGGTCGCAGAACGATACCAAAAATATGACCTAAAATAAAATGTTTTAAAATCGATTAGATGTGTGCCTAGTGAAGATAAAATAGGTAATGGTAGTAGCTGTCGCAAATGCATTCTTTTTCATCTCTTGTGACTTCAGTAGCAATTAGCCTCAGAGTTGGTCAGCCAACAAGGAATGCAAATCTCTAAGCAGTTTGAGATAGTTCTGCCTGGAAACCGGCTTACTGACCAAGCCCATCGGAAAAACAAAAAGGTCCTGCTGTGCAGCCTGTAAGATGATTTGTTACAGCGCAAGCTTAAATCCAGTGCCCTGAAAGCAGGCAGGATCGACTAGGGGAGCTCCCTGTCCTTTGGGTGGGGCAAGACCACAGCAAATGAATTCACAGTCTCTGCCTCCCCTTTTCTGCTTGGTAAATTTTCAAGCCATTTTTCTCCTTACTTTTTTTTTTTTTTTTTTTTTTTTTTTTTTTTTGGCAAACACGGGGCAAAATTTTTGATTCTAGAAACTCCGTCCTCCTAGGAAAGCAACTAGCTGCTGACGCTCTTTCCCAGAAGGCAGCTCTTTGCCACGAAAGCCAAGGAAGCCGCAGTATGGCTGCCCTGGCACGCAAGCAAGCTCCGGCTTTGGTAAGCTCCTGCCGAACCTCACTCCTAAGACCTCGCGGGTCAGCCAGCATCTTAAATTTTGGGGTGCTCACAGATGTTTAGGATTTTGACAGCATGTCTAGATCCTCCCAGTGAGTGGCTTTTCAATTTAAACTAAGAGACTAGTAACCCCCACCTTCCCCTCCCCCATCCGACACAGGACCTGGTTTGAGGGACAGAGACTTACTGAAATTGTTGGAATCTTGGAAGGTTTGCACACTCTTCCTGGGACTCAGTTCATAGAGTTGTTTGTGGTAAGCGAATGCTAAACTTGCTGAGCGGTAAATCTGTCCATTTCCCAGGCTCCTGAAACTTTGACTTAAGATTTTTAGTTGATTAGATATGAGCCTACTGTAGATAAAATAGGCAGTGGGTTTCCCTGCTGCAAATGCTCACCTGTCTTTTCTCTCTTATCCTTCATCTGTTGTTCATTCGGTAGGAATTAGCTCCCGAGAAGCTCAGTGTCCAATGGAGGCACATCTCCAACCACTTCGATGTAACTCTGTCAGGAAACCTGCTTGCTACCCAGGTACGTATGGTACTTTGGCTAATATTATATTCCTTCAATTATTGTTTTCATTATTGGTGTTTCACTAAGAAACAGGAAACCAAACAACAAATAGTAAATGATTTTACCTCTTCAAAAATGATTTTAAAGACAATGAATTTAAAGAGATGTCATCCAAAAAACAAAAAATCTAGAGCTATTTCTAGAGCTAGACGCAACAACATTTACGAATGACTTCATCAAAATACGCCAGTGCATTTTCCCTGTGGCTATTTCTTTTCAAAAATCTCCTAGCAACAGTATTAGCGTGGTTGATACTGAAATTCTTTTGCATTGGGAAAGCTTTTATTTTTCTTTAAGGATTATTAAAATACATCCATTTCCTGCAATTTTCATATTGTTGTTTAGCTCTAAGAAATGTAAAATTACGACACTGCCTGCCAAATGGATGGGCCTGGAGATGGGATGTTAAACTGGGGTGGAACAATCTCAAAAAATGAATGATGAATATTCTCCCTTAAATGTTGGGACTCGTCAATCATATGCATATATAATGAAACAAATAAAATGCTTAGTACCCAATAGAGAAGCCTGAATGGAAAGGAGTAGGGAAAACTGAGTTAAGTGATCTACCTGAGTGCTGAATGAGGCCTTAGAGTGAATTGTTTTTCTAGTTCTGAGTCTGTTTGTTTTGGATGATGGATGTATAAAATTATTCAATAGTGAACTGTAAAATTCAATGGGGTGGCTACACGAGCTGAGATACATTGAGCCTGCTAAAATGGAGGAGTAAGTGTGGTTTATTTGCAGGGAATTTTTAAATAAATGTTGTATAATGAAGAAAATTTTCAAAGCATATGACAAGAATGGAAAGGCCAAAATAGGCAACAAGTCAGTCTAGATTTGGTGTTAAACATGAATAATCTTTCTGTATGAATTCAGAGGCATGACTATCTAGATCTCTAGGTCTAGTGAGGCCTCATATAAAAACATATTCAAGCAAAGAATATATCAGTAACATCCCAGCAATCGACCCCTGCCCAGAATGCCCCAACACAAAACAAACACCATGGGCTTTTTGTTTGCTTTCTAGGTTTATGTGTTTTAGTCCTTTTGTTCTTTCTCTTTGGGGGGGGGAGGTTCTGAAGAAAATAGTTACACAGTTTGGTGGGTAATGAAGGTAGATGTTGGGAGGAATTTGGGAAAGGGAAAATATGAATGGAACATTTTAAAAAGCAAGCTCAGTACTAACAGAAAATTTTCCCCGTAAAATGCTGGATTCTTCTCTGTGTAGCAGGTGCCTCCAACTTGCTTTCTCTCAGAGGACAACCTTGAGATAGATCTTCATGTCTTCACCTCACAAGGGATGGGAGTGCAATCATGCACAAACAACCTAAGCAACAGAAATGGTTCTGTATGAATTGTTCAGGATCCTAATAGTGGAAAGGTTACAGCAGAGAGGAGCCAGATGTTTTGAAGACACCGCTTGTACCTAGTTCCCTCCACCCCTGCAGACCTGAAGTGGGAGATACTGGGTCTGTAGGAGTTAAAGATAGAAATTGTGTAAGGAATGTGTTCAATGGTTGTTTCTCTGCTCTTGTGTAAGGTGTAGCTGACCCCATTCACCTGTTCATTGATTGCATTGCTAGAGGAGGTGGACAGTGTTTGAAGGGATGGGAATATTACAGTATAGCATGGGTGTGCTAGGGGAACACTAGTGTCTGTGGTACTCTCTGGGAACTCTCTCATCCCAGAGTCACCAAGGAACTGTGGGAAGCCAGAGAAGATTACAACCACGTTAGAGATAGGGTTCTCAACCTCTAGGACACAACCCCTTTAGGGTTGCATATAAGGTATCTATATTATAATTTTAACAGTAGCAATCTTGCAGTTACAAAGTAGCAACAAATAGTTTTATGGTTGGGGCATGGTTTCAACTCACATGAGGAGCTCTTTTTCTGGATCACAGCATTAGGATGGTTTTAAACCACCAGGAAGGATTCCCCAGGGGAAGGTCATGACGTTCTGGGTACCCAATTTTCACATGGACAGGAAGCAGTCAAGGCCTGTCTTAGTTAGGGTTCCTATTGCTCTAACGAAACACCATGACTACAACTCAAGTTGGAGTTTAGTCAGCTTATACGTCCAATTAGCTTTTCAGCTCCCAACAGGAAAAGTCAGAAAAGGATCGCAAGAAGGACAGGAACCTGGGGGCAGGAACTGATGCAGAGGCTACTGAAGAATGAGTGCTGTTTACTTGTTTGCATAGCCAGCTTGCTCAACCAGCTTTCTTCTAGGATCCAGGAATACCACTTTAGGTATTGCACCACATACAATTGGTTGGGCTCTTACTCATTGATCATTAATTGAGAAACTGCTTTACAGCTGGGTCTCATGGTGGCATATCCTCAAGTGAGGCTCCTTCATCTCTAATGACTGTGTCTTGTGTCAAGTTGATACAAACACAGCATGTACAAGCCCTTAGTTAATAACTACAGACATAGGAATCTTCAACTGTGAGCGTTACAGCTTAAAAACGGACATGGGGTCTGTTTTTCCCATTCCCTGCTGATGAATTTAGAGTTTCTGTTTGTCACTTTTGAGTTTGTCGACTCTTGATGTTCTTAATAGCAGTGAACTTGTCTGTGTGAAAGTCAATAAAGTTCTCTTGTGCAGTCTGCAGGGATGAGCTTTTGTGCACCTGGCTATCCCAAGTTTAAACCCAAGCCTTTTCAAAGACACCGGATGTCTGTTGCTGTTCATACTCCCTCTTGGGATGGGAGGACTTTATTGCAAATGGGTTTTCATCACCTGCATTTTCTTCCTAAATTCAATATGCAATGCACCCCCAACTCCCGCAAATGGGGACCTGGCCCTAGGTACA
The DNA here is from genome assembly GCF_018167655.1 of Microtus oregoni. Lineage (NCBI taxonomy): Eukaryota > Metazoa > Chordata > Mammalia > Rodentia > Cricetidae > Microtus > Microtus oregoni. The sequence goes on along the minus strand of NW_024544920.1, from coordinate 114,859 downwards.
GAGGAATCCTGACAATTTCACCTGGCACCCTGCATGGTCACCACTAGGGGCAGAATGTGTTGCACCCGTGAAGCTCCTTCAAGGCATCCATTTCTTAAGAGCACAAATAATCTCTTAATGTACGAGGTAAGTTTTTCAATCTCTTTTCTCCCCTTACCTTTTTTCGTCAGACATGGTACAGAATCATTAAGCCCAGAGCATCTGCATGCTTGTAGGTAGCAGCTAGCTCCTGAGGCTCTTTCCCCAAGACGCAGCTCTTTTCTGCAAAAACCATGGATCCTGCTGTAAGGCCTCCAGAGGAAGCAGACTTTTATTTTGATAAGTTTCTGGCAAATCTCCGTCCTGTGAGAGACTGCCTGAGTTAGGTCGCAGAACGATACCAAAAATATGACCTAAAATAAAATGTTTTAAAATCGATTAGATGTGTGCCTAGTGAAGATAAAATAGGTAATGGTAGTAGCTGTCGCAAATGCATTCTTTTTCATCTCTTGTGACTTCAGTAGCAATTAGCCTCAGAGTTGGTCAGCCAACAAGGAATGCAAATCTCTAAGCAGTTTGAGATAGTTCTGCCTGGAAACCGGCTTACTGACCAAGCCCATCGGAAAAACAAAAAGGTCCTGCTGTGCAGCCTGTAAGATGATTTGTTACAGCGCAAGCTTAAATCCAGTGCCCTGAAAGCAGGCAGGATCGACTAGGGGAGCTCCCTGTCCTTTGGGTGGGGCAAGACCACAGCAAATGAATTCACAGTCTCTGCCTCCCCTTTTCTGCTTGGTAAATTTTCAAGCCATTTTTCTCCTTACTTTTTTTTTTTTTTTTTTTTTTTTTTTTTTTGGCAAACACGGGGCAAAATTTTTGATTCTAGAAACTCCGTCCTCCTAGGAAAGCAACTAGCTGCTGACGCTCTTTCCCAGAAGGCAGCTCTTTGCCACGAAAGCCAAGGAAGCCGCAGTATGGCTGCCCTGGCACGCAAGCAAGCTCCGGCTTTGGTAAGCTCCTGCCGAACCTCACTCCTAAGACCTCGCGGGTCAGCCAGCATCTTAAATTTTGGGGTGCTCACAGATGTTTAGGATTTTGACAGCATGTCTAGATCCTCCCAGTGAGTGGCTTTTCAATTTAAACTAAGAGACTAGTAACCCCCACCTTCCCCTCCCCCATCCGACACAGGACCTGGTTTGAGGGACAGAGACTTACTGAAATTGTTGGAATCTTGGAAGGTTTGCACACTCTTCCTGGGACTCAGTTCATAGAGTTGTTTGTGGTAAGCGAATGCTAAACTTGCTGAGCGGTAAATCTGTCCATTTCCCAGGCTCCTGAAACTTTGACTTAAGATTTTTAGTTGATTAGATATGAGCCTACTGTAGATAAAATAGGCAGTGGGTTTCCCTGCTGCAAATGCTCACCTGTCTTTTCTCTCTTATCCTTCATCTGTTGTTCATTCGGTAGGAATTAGCTCCCGAGAAGCTCAGTGTCCAATGGAGGCACATCTCCAACCACTTCGATGTAACTCTGTCAGGAAACCTGCTTGCTACCCAGGTACGTATGGTACTTTGGCTAATATTATATTCCTTCAATTATTGTTTTCATTATTGGTGTTTCACTAAGAAACAGGAAACCAAACAACAAATAGTAAATGATTTTACCTCTTCAAAAATGATTTTAAAGACAATGAATTTAAAGAGATGTCATCCAAAAAACAAAAAATCTAGAGCTATTTCTAGAGCTAGACGCAACAACATTTACGAATGACTTCATCAAAATACGCCAGTGCATTTTCCCTGTGGCTATTTCTTTTCAAAAATCTCCTAGCAACAGTATTAGCGTGGTTGATACTGAAATTCTTTTGCATTGGGAAAGCTTTTATTTTTCTTTAAGGATTATTAAAATACATCCATTTCCTGCAATTTTCATATTGTTGTTTAGCTCTAAGAAATGTAAAATTACGACACTGCCTGCCAAATGGATGGGCCTGGAGATGGGATGTTAAACTGGGGTGGAACAATCTCAAAAAATGAATGATGAATATTCTCCCTTAAATGTTGGGACTCGTCAATCATATGCATATATAATGAAACAAATAAAATGCTTAGTACCCAATAGAGAAGCCTGAATGGAAAGGAGTAGGGAAAACTGAGTTAAGTGATCTACCTGAGTGCTGAATGAGGCCTTAGAGTGAATTGTTTTTCTAGTTCTGAGTCTGTTTGTTTTGGATGATGGATGTATAAAATTATTCAATAGTGAACTGTAAAATTCAATGGGGTGGCTACACGAGCTGAGATACATTGAGCCTGCTAAAATGGAGGAGTAAGTGTGGTTTATTTGCAGGGAATTTTTAAATAAATGTTGTATAATGAAGAAAATTTTCAAAGCATATGACAAGAATGGAAAGGCCAAAATAGGCAACAAGTCAGTCTAGATTTGGTGTTAAACATGAATAATCTTTCTGTATGAATTCAGAGGCATGACTATCTAGATCTCTAGGTCTAGTGAGGCCTCATATAAAAACATATTCAAGCAAAGAATATATCAGTAACATCCCAGCAATCGACCCCTGCCCAGAATGCCCCAACACAAAACAAACACCATGGGCTTTTTGTTTGCTTTCTAGGTTTATGTGTTTTAGTCCTTTTGTTCTTTCTCTTTGGGGGGGGGAGGTTCTGAAGAAAATAGTTACACAGTTTGGTGGGTAATGAAGGTAGATGTTGGGAGGAATTTGGGAAAGGGAAAATATGAATGGAACATTTTAAAAAGCAAGCTCAGTACTAACAGAAAATTTTCCCCGTAAAATGCTGGATTCTTCTCTGTGTAGCAGGTGCCTCCAACTTGCTTTCTCTCAGAGGACAACCTTGAGATAGATCTTCATGTCTTCACCTCACAAGGGATGGGAGTGCAATCATGCACAAACAACCTAAGCAACAGAAATGGTTCTGTATGAATTGTTCAGGATCCTAATATTGGAAAGGTTACAGCAGAGAGGAGCCAGATGTTTTGAAGACACCGCTTGTACCTAGTTCCCTCCACCCCTGCAGACCTGAAGTGGGAGATACTGGGTCTGTAGGAGTTAAAGATAGAAATTGTGTAAGGAATGTGTTCAATGGTTGTTTCTCTGCTCTTGTGTAAGGTGTAGCTGACCCCATTCACCTGTTCATTGATTGCATTGCTAGAGGAGGTGGACAGTGTTTGAAGGGATGGGAATATTACAGTATAGCATGGGTGTGCTAGGGGAACACTAGTGTCTGTGGTACTCTCTGGGAACTCTCTCATCCCAGAGTCACCAAGGAACTGTGGGAAGCCAGAGAAGATTACAACCACGTTAGAGATAGGGTTCTCAACCTCTAGGACACAACCCCTTTAGGGTTGCATATAAGGTATCTATATTATAATTTTAACAGTAGCAATCTTGCAGTTACAAAGTAGCAACAAATAGTTTTATGGTTGGGGCATGGTTTCAACTCACATGAGGAGCTCTTTTTCTGGATCACAGCATTAGGATGGTTTTAAACCACCAGGAAGGATTCCCCAGGGGAAGGTCATGACGTTCTGGGTACCCAATTTTCACATGGACAGGAAGCAGTCAAGGCCTGTCTTAGTTAGGGTTCCTATTGCTCTAACGAAACACCATGACTACAACTCAAGTTGGAGTTTAGTCAGCTTATACGTCCAATTAGCTTTTCAGCTCCCAACAGGAAAAGTCAGAAAAGGATCGCAAGAAGGACAGGAACCTGGGGGCAGGAACTGATGCAGAGGCTACTGAAGAATGAGTGCTGTTTACTTGTTTGCATAGCCAGCTTGCTCAACCAGCTTTCTTCTAGGATCCAGGAATACCACTTTAGGTATTGCACCACATACAATTGGTTGGGCTCTTACTCATTGATCATTAATTGAGAAACTGCTTTACAGCTGGGTCTCATGGTGGCATATCCTCAAGTGAGGCTCCTTCATCTCTAATGACTGTGTCTTGTGTCAAGTTGATACAAACACAGCATGTACAAGCCCTTAGTTAATAACTACAGACATAGGAATCTTCAACTGTGAGCGTTACAGCTTAAAAACGGACATGGGGTCTGTTTTTCCCATTCCCTGCTGATGAATTTAGAGTTTCTGTTTGTCACTTTTGAGTTTGTCGACTCTTGATGTTCTTAATAGCAGTGAACTTGTCTGTGTGAAAGTCAATAAAGTTCTCTTGTGCAGTCTGCAGGGATGAGCTTTTGTGCACCTGGCTATCCCAAGTTTAAACCCAAGCCTTTTCAAAGACACCGGATGTCTGTTGCTGTTCATACTCCCTCTTGGGATGGGAGGACTTTATTGCAAATGGGTTTTCATCACCTGCATTTTCTTCCTAAATTCAATATGCAATGCACCCCCAACTCCCGCAAATGGGGACCTGGCCCTAGGTACAGAGGAATCCTGACAATTTCACCTGGCACCCTGCATGGTCACCACTAGGGGCAGAATGTGTTGCACCCGTGAAGCTCCTTCAAGGCATCCATTTCTTAAGAGCACAAATAATCTCTTAATGTACGAGGTAAGTTTTTCAATCTCTTTTCTCCCCTTACCTTTTTTCGTCAGACATGGTACAGAATCATTAAGCCCAGAGCATCTGCATGCTTGTAGGTAGCAGCTAGCTCCTGAGGCTCTTTCCCCAAGACGCAGCTCTTTTCTGCAAAAACCATGGATCCTGCTGTAAGGCCTCCAGAGGAAGCAGACTTTTATTTTGATAAGTTTCTGGCAAATCTCCGTCCTGTGAGAGACTGCCTGAGTTAGGTCGCAGAACGATACCAAAAATATGACCTAAAATAAAATGTTTTAAAATCGATTAGATGTGTGCCTAGTGAAGATAAAATAGGTAATGGTAGTAGCTGTCGCAAATGCATTCTTTTTCATCTCTTGTGACTTCAGTAGCAATTAGCCTCAGAGTTGGTCAGCCAACAAGGAATGCAAATCTCTAAGCAGTTTGAGATAGTTCTGCCTGGAAACCGGCTTACTGACCAAGCCCATCGGAAAAACAAAAAGGTCCTGCTGTGCAGCCTGTAAGATGATTTGTTACAGCGCAAGCTTAAATCCAGTGCCCTGAAAGCAGGCAGGATCGACTAGGGGAGCTCCCTGTCCTTTGGGTGGGGCAAGACCACAGCAAATGAATTCACAGTCTCTGCCTCCCCTTTTCTGCTTGGTAAATTTTCAAGCCATTTTTCTCCTTACTTTTTTTTTTTTTTTTTTTTTTTTTTTTTTGGCAAACACGGGGCAAAATTTTTGATTCTAGAAACTCCGTCCTCCTAGGAAAGCAACTAGCTGCTGACGCTCTTTCCCAGAAGGCAGCTCTTTGCCACGAAAGCCAAGGAAGCCGCAGTATGGCTGCCCTGGCACGCAAGCAAGCTCCGGCTTTGGTAAGCTCCTGCCGAACCTCACTCCTAAGACCTCGCGGGTCAGCCAGCATCTTAAATTTTGGGGTGCTCACAGATGTTTAGGATTTTGACAGCATGTCTAGATCCTCCCAGTGAGTGGCTTTTCAATTTAAACTAAGAGACTAGTAACCCCCACCTTCCCCTCCCCCATCCGACACAGGACCTGGTTTGAGGGACAGAGACTTACTGAAATTGTTGGAATCTTGGAAGGTTTGCACACTCTTCCTGGGACTCAGTTCATAGAGTTGTTTGTGGTAAGCGAATGCTAAACTTGCTGAGCGGTAAATCTGTCCATTTCCCAGGCTCCTGAAACTTTGACTTAAGATTTTTAGTTGATTAGATATGAGCCTACTGTAGATAAAATAGGCAGTGGGTTTCCCTGCTGCAAATGCTCACCTGTCTTTTCTCTCTTATCCTTCATCTGTTGTTCATTCGGTAGGAATTAGCTCCCGAGAAGCTCAGTGTCCAATGGAGGCACATCTCCAACCACTTCGATGTAACTCTGTCAGGAAACCTGCTTGCTACCCAGGTACGTATGGTACTTTGGCTAATATTATATTCCTTCAATTATTGTTTTCATTATTGGTGTTTCACTAAGAAACAGGAAACCAAACAACAAATAGTAAATGATTTTACCTCTTCAAAAATGATTTTAAAGACAATGAATTTAAAGAGATGTCATCCAAAAAACAAAAAATCTAGAGCTATTTCTAGAGCTAGACGCAACAACATTTACGAATGACTTCATCAAAATACGCCAGTGCATTTTCCCTGTGGCTTTTTCTTTTCAAAAATCTCCTAGCAACAGTATTAGCGTGGTTGATACTGAAATTCTTTTGCATTGGGAAAGCTTTTATTTTTCTTTAAGGATTATTAAAATACATCCATTTCCTGCAATTTTCATATTGTTGTTTAGCTCTAAGAAATGTAAAATTACGACACTGCCTGCCAAATGGATGGGCCTGGAGATGGGATGTTAAACTGGGGTGGAACAATCTCAAAAAATGAATGATGAATATTCTCCCTTAAATGTTGGGACTCGTCAATCATATGCATATATAATGAAACAAATAAAATGCTTAGTACCCAATAGAGAAGCCTGAATGGAAAGGAGTAGGGAAAACTGAGTTAAGTGATCTACCTGAGTGCTGAATGAGGCCTTAGAGTGAATTGTTTTTCTAGTTCTGAGTCTGTTTGTTTTGGATGATGGATGTATAAAATTATTCAATAGTGAACTGTAAAATTCAATGGGGTGGCTACACGAGCTGAGATACATTGAGCCTGCTAAAATGGAGGAGTAAGTGTGGTTTATTTGCAGGGAATTTTTAAATAAATGTTGTATAATGAAGAAAATTTTCAAAGCATATGACAAGAATGGAAAGGCCAAAATAGGCAACAAGTCAGTCTAGATTTGGTGTTAAACATGAATAATCTTTCTGTATGAATTCAGAGGCATGTCTATCTAGATCTCTAGGTCTAGTGAGGCCTCATATAAAAACATATTCAAGCAAAGAATATATCAGTAACATCCCAGCAATCGACCCCTGCCCAGAATGCCCCAACACAAAACAAACACCATGGGCTTTTTGTTTGCTTTCTAGGTTTATGTGTTTTAGTCCTTTTGTTCTTTCTCTTTGGGGGGGGGAGGTTCTGAAGAAAATAGTTACACAGTTTGGTGGGTAATGAAGGTAGATGTTGGGAGGAATTTGGGAAAGGGAAAATATGAATGGAACATTTTAAAAAGCAAGCTCAGTACTAACAGAAAATTTTCCCCGTAAAATGCTGGATTCTTCTCTGTGTAGCAGGTGCCTCCAACTTGCTTTCTCTCAGAGGACAACCTTGAGATAGATCTTCATGTCTTCACCTCACAAGGGATGGGAGTGCAATCATGCACAAACAACCTAAGCAACAGAAATGGTTCTGTATGAATTGTTCAGGATCCTAATAGTGGAAAGGTTACAGCAGAGAGGAGCCAGATGTTTTGAAGACACCGCTTGTACCTAGTTCCCTCCACCCCTGCAGGCCTGAAGTGGGAGATACTGGGTCTGTAGGAGTTAAAGATAGAAATTGTGTAAGGAATGTGTTCAATGGTTGTTTCTCTGCTCTTGTGTAAGGTGTAGCTGACCCCATTCACCTGTTCATTGATTGCATTGCTAGAGGAGGTGGACAGTGTTTGAAGGGATGGGAATATTACAGTATAGCATGGGTGTGCTAGGGGAACACTAGTGTCTGTGGTACTCTCTGGGAACTCTCTCATCCCAGAGTCACCAAGGAACTGTGGGAAGCCAGAGAAGATTACAACCACGTTAGAGATAGGGTTCTCAACCTCTAGGACACAACCCCTTTAGGGTTGCATATAAGGTATCTATATTATAATTTTAACAGTAGCAATCTTGCAGTTACAAAGTAGCAACAAATAGTTTTATGGTTGGGGCATGGTTTCAACTCACATGAGGAGCTCTTTTTCTGGATCACAGCATTAGGATGGTTTTAAACCACCAGGAAGGATTCCCCAGGGGAAGGTCATGACGTTCTGGGTACCCAATTTTCACATGGACAGGAAGCAGTCAAGGCCTGTCTTAGTTAGGGTTCCTATTGCTCTAACGAAACACCATGACTACAACTCAAGTTGGAGTTTAGTCAGCTTATACGTCCAATTAGCTTTTCAGCTCCCAACAGGAAAAGTCAGAAAAGGATCGCAAGAAGGACAGGAACCTGGGGGCAGGAACTGATGCAGAGGCTACTGAAGAATGAGTGCTGTTTACTTGTTTGCATAGCCAGCTTGCTCAACCAGCTTTCTTCTAGGATCCAGGAATACCACTTTAGGTATTGCACCACATACAATTGGTTGGGCTCTTACTCATTGATCATTAATTGAGAAACTGCTTTACAGCTGGGTCTCATGGTGGCATATCCTCAAGTGAGGCTCCTTCATCTCTAATGACTGTGTCTTGTGTCAAGTTGATACAAACACAGCATGTACAAGCCCTTAGTTAATAACTACAGACATAGGAATCTTCAACTGTGAGCGTTACAGCTTAAAAACGGACATGGGGTCTGTTTTTCCCATTCCCTGCTGATGAATTTAGAGTTTCTGTTTGTCACTTTTGAGTTTGTCGACTCTTGATGTTCTTAATAGCAGTGAACTTGTCTGTGTGAAAGTCAATAAAGTTCTCTTGTGCAGTCTGCAGGGATGAGCTTTTGTGCACCTGGCTATCCCAAGTTTAAACCCAAGCCTTTTCAAAGACACCGGATGTCTGTTGCTGTTCATACTCCCTCTTGGGATGGGAGGACTTTATTGCAAATGGGTTTTCATCACCTGCATTTTCTTCCTAAATTCAATATGCAATGCACCCCCAACTCCCGCAAATGGGGACCTGGCCCTAGGTACAGAGGAATCCTGACAATTTCACCTGGCACCCTGCATGGTCACCACTAGGGGCAGAATGTGTTGCACCCGTGAAGCTCCTTCAAGGCATCCATTTCTTAAGAGCACAAATAATCTCTTAATGTACGAGGTAAGTTTTTCAATCTCTTTTCTCCCCTTACCTTTTTTCGTCAGACATGGTACAGAATCATTAAGCCCAGAGCATCTGCATGCTTGTAGGTAGCAGCTAGCTCCTGAGGCTCTTTCCCCAAGACGCAGCTCTTTTCTGCAAAAACCATGGATCCTGCTGTAAGGCCTCCAGAGGAAGCAGACTTTTATTTTGATAAGTTTCTGGCAAATCTCCGTCCTGTGAGAGACTGCCTGAGTTAGGTCGCAGAACGATACCAAAAATATGACCTAAAATAAAATGTTTTAAAATCGATTAGATGTGTGCCTAGTGAAGATAAAATAGGTAATGGTAGTAGCTGTCGCAAATGCATTCTTTTTCATCTCTTGTGACTTCAGTAGCAATTAGCCTCAGAGTTGGTCAGCCAACAAGGAATGCAAATCTCTAAGCAGTTTGAGATAGTTCTGCCTGGAAACCGGCTTACTGACCAAGCCCATCGGAAAAACAAAAAGGTCCTGCTGTGCAGCCTGTAAGATGATTTGTTACAGCGCAAGCTTAAATCCAGTGCCCTGAAAGCAGGCAGGATCGACTAGGGGAGCTCCCTGTCCTTTGGGTGGGGCAAGACCACAGCAAATGAATTCACAGTCTCTGCCTCCCCTTTTCTGCTTGGTAAATTTTCAAGCCATTTTTCTCCTTACTTTTTTTTTTTTTTTTTTTTTTTTTTTTGGCAAACACGGGGCAAAATTTTTGATTCTAGAAACTCCGTCCTCCTAGGAAAGCAACTAGCTGCTGCCGCTCTTTCCCAGAAGGCAGCTCTTTGCCACGAAAGCCAAGGAAGCCGCAGTATGGCTGCCCTGGCACGCAAGCAAGCTCCGGCTTTGGTAAGCTCCTGCCGAACCTCACTCCTAAGACCTCGCGGGTCAGCCAGCATCTTAAATTTTGGGGTGCTCACAGATGTTTAGGATTTTGACAGCATGTCTAGATCCTCCCAGTGAGTGGCTTTTCAATTTAAACTAAGAGACTAGTAACCCCCACCTTCCCCTCCCCCATCCGACACAGGACCTGGTTTGAGGGACAGAGACTTACTGAAATTGTTGGAATCTTGGAAGGTTTGCACACTCTTCCTGGGACTCAGTTCATAGAGTTGTTTGTGGTAAGCGAATGCTAAACTTGCTGAGCGGTAAATCTGTCCATTTCCCAGGCTCCTGAAACTTTGACTTAAGATTTTTAGTTGATTAGATATGAGCCTACTGTAGATAAAATAGGCAGTGGGTTTCCCTGCTGCAAATGCTCACCTGTCTTTTCTCTCTTATCCTTCATCTGTTGTTCATTCGGTAGGAATTAGCTCCCGAGAAGCTCAGTGTCCAATGGAGGCACATCTCCAACCACTTCGATGTAACTCTGTCAGGAAACCTGCTTGCTACCCAGGTACGTATGGTACTTTGGCTAATATTATATTCCTTCAATTATTGTTTTCATTATTGGTGTTTCACTAAGAAACAGGAAACCAAACAACAAATAGTAAATGATTTTACCTCTTCAAAAATGATTTTAAAGACAATGAATTTAAAGAGATGTCATCCAAAAAACAAAAAATCTAGAGCTATTTCTAGAGCTAGACGCAACAACATTTACGAATGACTTCATCAAAATACGCCAGTGCATTTTCCCTGTGGCTATTTCTTTTCAAAAATCTCCTAGCAACAGTATTAGCGTGGTTGATACTGAAATTCTTTTGCATTGGGAAAGCTTTTATTTTTCTTTAAGGATTATTAAAATACATCCATTTCCTGCAATTTTCATATTGTTGTTTAGCTCTAAGAAATGTAAAATTACGACACTGCCTGCCAAATGGATGGGCCTGGAGATGGGATGTTAAACTGGGGTGGAACAATCTCAAAAAATGAATGATGAATATTCTCCCTTAAATGTTGGGACTCGTCAATCATATGCATATATAATGAAACAAATAAAATGCTTAGTACCCAATAGAGAAGCCTGAATGGAAAGGAGTAGGGAAAACTGAGTTAAGTGATCTACCTGAGTGCTGAATGAGGCCTTAGAGTGAATTGTTTTTCTAGTTCTGAGTCTGTTTGTTTTGGATGATGGATGTATAAAATTATTCAATAGTGAACTGTAAAATTCAATGGGGTGGCTACACGAGCTGAGATACATTGAGCCTGCTAAAATGGAGGAGTAAGTGTGGTTTATTTGCAGGGAATTTTTAAATAAATGTTGTATAATGAAGAAAATTTTCAAAGCATATGACAAGAATGGAAAGGCCAAAATAGGCAACAAGTCAGTCTAGATTTGGTGTTAAACATGAATAATCTTTCTGTATGAATTCAGAGGCATGTCTATCTAGATCTCTAGGTCTAGTGAGGCCTCATATAAAAACATATTCAAGCAAAGAATATATCAGTAACATCCCAGCAATCGACCCCTGCCCAGAATGCCCCAACACAAAACAAACACCATGGGCTTTTTGTTTGCTTTCTAGGTTTATGTGTTTTAGTCCTTTTGTTCTTTCTCTTTGGGGGGGGGAGGTTCTGAAGAAAATAGTTACACAGTTTGGTGGGTAATGAAGGTAGATGTTGGGAGGAATTTGGGAAAGGGAAAATATGAATGGAACATTTTAAAAAGCAAGCTCAGTACTAACAGAAAATTTTCCCCGTAAAATGCTGGATTCTTCTCTGTGTAGCAGGTGCCTCCAACTTGCTTTCTCTCAGAGGACAACCTTGAGATAGATCTTCATGTCTTCACCTCACAAGGGATGGGAGTGCAATCATGCACAAACAACCTAAGCAACAGAAATGGTTCTGTATGAATTGTTCAGGATCCTAATAGTGGAAAGGTTACAGCAGAGAGGAGCCAGATGTTTTGAAGACACCGCTTGTACCTAGTTCCCTCCACCCCTGCAGGCCTGAAGTGGGAGATACTGGGTCTGTAGGAGTTAAAGATAGAAATTGTGTAAGGAATGTGTTCAATGGTTGTTTCTCTGCTCTTGTGTAAGGTGTAGCTGACCCCATTCACCTGTTCATTGATTGCATTGCTAGAGGAGGTGGACAGTGTTTGAAGGGATGGGAATATTACAGTATAGCATGGGTGTGCTAGGGGAACACTAGTGTCTGTGGTACTCTCTGGGAACTCTCTCATCCCAGAGTCACCAAGGAACTGTGGGAAGCCAGAGAAGATTACAACCACGTTAGAGATAGGGTTCTCAACCTCTAGGACACAACCCCTTTAGGGTTGCATATAAGGTATCTATATTATAATTTTAACAGTAGCAATCTTGCAGTTACAAAGTAGCAACAAATAGTTTTATGGTTGGGGCATGGTTTCAACTCACATGAGGAGCTCTTTTTCTGGATCACAGCATTAGGATGGTTTTAAACCACCAGGAAGGATTCCCCAGGGGAAGGTCATGACGTTCTGGGTACCCAATTTTCACATGGACAGGAAGCAGTCAAGGCCTGTCTTAGTTAGGGTTCCTATTGCTCTAACGAAACACCATGACTACAACTCAAGTTGGAGTTTAGTCAGCTTATACGTCCAATTAGCTTTTCAGCTCCCAACAGGAAAAGTCAGAAAAGGATCGCAAGAAGGACAGGAACCTGGGGGCAGGAACTGATGCAGAGGCTACTGAAGAATGAGTGCTGTTTACTTGTTTGCATAGCCAGCTTGCTCAACCAGCTTTCTTCTAGGATCCAGGAATACCACTTTAGGTATTGCACCACATACAATTGGTTGGGCTCTTACTCATTGATCATTAATTGAGAAACTGCTTTACAGCTGGGTCTCATGGTGGCATATCCTCAAGTGAGGCTCCTTCATCTCTAATGACTGTGTCTTGTGTCAAGTTGATACAAACACAGCATGTACAAGCCCTTAGTTAATAACTACAGACATAGGAATCTTCAACTGTGAGCGTTACAGCTTAAAAACGGACATGGGGTCTGTTTTTCCCATTCCCTGCTGATGAATTTAGAGTTTCTGTTTGTCACTTTTGAGTTTGTCGACTCTTGATGTTCTTAATAGCAGTGAACTTGTCTGTGTGAAAGTCAATAAAGTTCTCTTGTGCAGTCTGCAGGGATGAGCTTTTGTGCACCTGGCTATCCCAAGTTTAAACCCAAGCCTTTTCAAAGACACCGGATGTCTGTTGCTGTTCATACTCCCTCTTGGGATGGGAGGACTTTATTGCAAATGGGTTTTCATCACCTGCATTTTCTTCCTAAATTCAATATGCAATGCACCCCCAACTCCCGCAAATGGGGACCTGGCCCTAGGTACAGAGGAATCCTGACAATTTCACCTGGCACCCTGCATGGTCACCACTAGGGGCAGAATGTGTTGCACCCGTGAAGCTCCTTCAAGGCATCCATTTCTTAAGAGCACAAATAATCTCTTAATGTACGAGGTAAGTTTTTCAATCTCTTTTCTCCCCTTACCTTTTTTCGTCAGACATGGTACAGAATCATTAAGCCCAGAGCATCTGCATGCTTGTAGGTAGCAGCTAGCTCCTGAGGCTCTTTCCCCAAGACGCAGCTCTTTTCTGCAAAAACCATGGATCCTGCTGTAAGGCCTCCAGAGGAAGCAGACTTTTATTTTGATAAGTTTCTGGCAAATCTCCGTCCTGTGAGAGACTGCCTGAGTTAGGTCGCAGAACGATACCAAAAATATGACCTAAAATAAAATGTTTTAAAATCGATTAGATGTGTGCCTAGTGAAGATAAAATAGGTAATGGTAGTAGCTGTCGCAAATGCATTCTTTTTCATCTCTTGTGACTTCAGTAGCAATTAGCCTCAGAGTTGGTCAGCCAACAAGGAATGCAAATCTCTAAGCAGTTTGAGATAGTTCTGCCTGGAAACCGGCTTACTGACCAAGCCCATCGGAAAAACAAAAAGGTCCTGCTGTGCAGCCTGTAAGATGATTTGTTACAGCGCAAGCTTAAATCCAGTGCCCTGAAAGCAGGCAGGATCGACTAGGGGAGCTCCCTGTCCTTTGGGTGGGGCAAGACCACAGCAAATGAATTCACAGTCTCTGCCTCCCCTTTTCTGCTTGGTAAATTTTCAAGCCATTTTTCTCCTTACTTTTTTTTTTTTTTTTTTTTTTTTTTTTTTTTGGCAAACACGGGGCAAAATTTTTGATTCTAGAAACTCCGTCCTCCTAGGAAAGCAACTAGCTGCTGACGCTCTTTCCCAGAAGGCAGCTCTTTGCCACGAAAGCCAAGGAAGCCGCAGTATGGCTGCCCTGGCACGCAAGCAAGCTCCGGCTTTGGTAAGCTCCTGCCGAACCTCACTCCTAAGACCTCGCGGGTCAGCCAGCATCTTAAATTTTGGGGTGCTCACAGATGTTTAGGATTTTGACAGCATGTCTAGATCCTCCCAGTGAGTGGCTTTTCAATTTAAACTAAGAGACTAGTAACCCCCACCTTCCCCTCCCCCATCCGACACAGGACCTGGTTTGAGGGACAGAGACTTACTGAAATTGTTGGAATCTTGGAAGGTTTGCACACTCTTCCTGGGACTCAGTTCATAGAGTTGTTTGTGGTAAGCGAATGCTAAACTTGCTGAGCGGTAAATCTGTCCATTTCCCAGGCTCCTGAAACTTTGACTTAAGATTTTTAGTTGATTAGATATGAGCCTACTGTAGATAAAATAGGCAGTGGGTTTCCCTGCTGCAAATGCTCACCTGTCTTTTCTCTCTTATCCTTCATCTGTTGTTCATTCGGTAGGAATTAGCTCCCGAGAAGCTCAGTGTCCAATGGAGGCACATCTCCAACCACTTCGATGTAACTCTGTCAGGAAACCTGCTTGCTACCCAGGTACGTATGGTACTTTGGCTAATATTATATTCCTTCAATTATTGTTTTCATTATTGGTGTTTCACTAAGAAACAGGAAACCAAACAACAAATAGTAAATGATTTTACCTCTTCAAAAATGATTTTAAAGACAATGAATTTAAAGAGATGTCATCCAAAAAACAAAAAATCTAGAGCTATTTCTAGAGCTAGACGCAACAACATTTACGAATGACTTCATCAAAATACGCCAGTGCATTTTCCCTGTGGCTTTTTCTTTTCAAAAATCTCCTAGCAACAGTATTAGCGTGGTTGATACTGAAATTCTTTTGCATTGGGAAAGCTTTTATTTTTCTTTAAGGATTATTAAAATACATCCATTTCCTGCAATTTTCATATTGTTGTTTAGCTCTAAGAAATGTAAAATTACGACACTGCCTGCCAAATGGATGGGCCTGGAGATGGGATGTTAAACTGGGGTGGAACAATCTCAAAAAATGAATGATGAATATTCTCCCTTAAATGTTGGGACTCGTCAATCATATGCATATATAATGAAACAAATAAAATGCTTAGTACCCAATAGAGAAGCCTGAATGGAAAGGAGTAGGGAAAACTGAGTTAAGTGATCTACCTGAGTGCTGAATGAGGCCTTAGAGTGAATTGTTTTTCTAGTTCTGAGTCTGTTTGTTTTGGATGATGGATGTATAAAATTATTCAATAGTGAACTGTAAAATTCAATGGGGTGGCTACACGAGCTGAGATACATTGAGCCTGCTAAAATGGAGGAGTAAGTGTGGTTTATTTGCAGGGAATTTTTAAATAAATGTTGTATAATGAAGAAAATTTTCAAAGCATATGACAAGAATGGAAAGGCCAAAATAGGCAACAAGTCAGTCTAGATTTGGTGTTAAACATGAATAATCTTTCTGTATGAATTCAGAGGCATGTCTATCTAGATCTCTAGGTCTAGTGAGGCCTCATATAAAAACATATTCAAGCAAAGAATATATCAGTAACATCCCAGCAATCGACCCCTGCCCAGAATGCCCCAACACAAAACAAACACCATGGGCTTTTTGTTTGCTTTCTAGGTTTATGTGTTTTAGTCCTTTTGTTCTTTCTCTTTGGGGGGGGGAGGTTCTGAAGAAAATAGTTACACAGTTTGGTGGGTAATGAAGGTAGATGTTGGGAGGAATTTGGGAAAGGGAAAATATGAATGGAACATTTTAAAAAGCAAGCTCAGTACTAACAGAAAATTTTCCCCGTAAAATGCTGGATTCTTCTCTGTGTAGCAGGTGCCTCCAACTTGCTTTCTCTCAGAGGACAACCTTGAGATAGATCTTCATGTCTTCACCTCACAAGGGATGGGAGTGCAATCATGCACAAACAACCTAAGCAACAGAAATGGTTCTGTATGAATTGTTCAGGATCCTAATAGTGGAAAGGTTACAGCAGAGAGGAGCCAGATGTTTTGAAGACACCGCTTGTACCTAGTTCCCTCCACCCCTGCAGGCCTGAAGTGGGAGATACTGGGTCTGTAGGAGTTAAAGATAGAAATTGTGTAAGGAATGTGTTCAATGGTTGTTTCTCTGCTCTTGTGTAAGGTGTAGCTGACCCCATTCACCTGTTCATTGATTGCATTGCTAGAGGAGGTGGACAGTGTTTGAAGGGATGGGAATATTACAGTATAGCATGGGTGTGCTAGGGGAACACTAGTGTCTGTGGTACTCTCTGGGAACTCTCTCATCCCAGAGTCACCAAGGAACTGTGGGAAGCCAGAGAAGATTACAACCACGTTAGAGATAGGGTTCTCAACCTCTAGGACACAACCCCTTTAGGGTTGCATATAAGGTATCTATATTATAATTTTAACAGTAGCAATCTTGCAGTTACAAAGTAGCAACAAATAGTTTTATGGTTGGGGCATGGTTTCAACTCACATGAGGAGCTCTTTTTCTGGATCACAGCATTAGGATGGTTTTAAACCACCAGGAAGGATTCCCCAGGGGAAGGTCATGACGTTCTGGGTACCCAATTTTCACATGGACAGGAAGCAGTCAAGGCCTGTCTTAGTTAGGGTTCCTATTGCTCTAACGAAACACCATGACTACAACTCAAGTTGGAGTTTAGTCAGCTTATACGTCCAATTAGCTTTTCAGCTCCCAACAGGAAAAGTCAGAAAAGGATCGCAAGAAGGACAGGAACCTGGGGGCAGGAACTGATGCAGAGGCTACTGAAGAATGAGTGCTGTTTACTTGTTTGCATAGCCAGCTTGCTCAACCAGCTTTCTTCTAGGATCCAGGAATACCACTTTAGGTATTGCACCACATACAATTGGTTGGGCTCTTACTCATTGATCATTAATTGAGAAACTGCTTTACAGCTGGGTCTCATGGTGGCATATCCTCAAGTGAGGCTCCTTCATCTCTAATGACTGTGTCTTGTGTCAAGTTGATACAAACACAGCATGTACAAGCCCTTAGTTAATAACTACAGACATAGGAATCTTCAACTGTGAGCGTTACAGCTTAAAAACGGACATGGGGTCTGTTTTTCCCATTCCCTGCTGATGAATTTAGAGTTTCTGTTTGTCACTTTTGAGTTTGTCGACTCTTGATGTTCTTAATAGCAGTGAACTTGTCTGTGTGAAAGTCAATAAAGTTCTCTTGTGCAGTCTGCAGGGATGAGCTTTTGTGCACCTGGCTATCCCAAGTTTAAACCCAAGCCTTTTCAAAGACACCGGATGTCTGTTGCTGTTCATACTCCCTCTTGGGATGGGAGGACTTTATTGCAAATGGGTTTTCATCACCTGCATTTTCTTCCTAAATTCAATATGCAATGCACCCCCAACTCCCGCAAATGGGGACCTGGCCCTAGGTACAGAGGAATCCTGACAATTTCACCTGGCACCCTGCATGGTCACCACTAGGGGCAGAATGTGTTGCACCCGTGAAGCTCCTTCAAGGCATCCATTTCTTAAGAGCACAAATAATCTCTTAATGTACGAGGTAAGTTTTTCAATCTCTTTTCTCCCCTTACCTTTTTTCGTCAGACATGGTACAGAATCATTAAGCCCAGAGCATCTGCATGCTTGTAGGTAGCAGCTAGCTCCTGAGGCTCTTTCCCCAAGACGCAGCTCTTTTCTGCAAAAACCATGGATCCTGCTGTAAGGCCTCCAGAGGAAGCAGACTTTTATTTTGATAAGTTTCTGGCAAATCTCCGTCCTGTGAGAGACTGCCTGAGTTAGGTCGCAGAACGATACCAAAAATATGACCTAAAATAAAATGTTTTAAAATCGATTAGATGTGTGCCTAGTGAAGATAAAATAGGTAATGGTAGTAGCTGTCGCAAATGCATTCTTTTTCATCTCTTGTGACTTCAGTAGCAATTAGCCTCAGAGTTGGTCAGCCAACAAGGAATGCAAATCTCTAAGCAGTTTGAGATAGTTCTGCCTGGAAACCGGCTTACTGACCAAGCCCATCGGAAAAACAAAAAGGTCCTGCTGTGCAGCCTGTAAGATGATTTGTTACAGCGCAAGCTTAAATCCAGTGCCCTGAAAGCAGGCAGGATCGACTAGGGGAGCTCCCTGTCCTTTGGGTGGGGCAAGACCACAGCAAATGAATTCACAGTCTCTGCCTCCCCTTTTCTGCTTGGTAAATTTTCAAGCCATTTTTCTCCTTACTTTTTTTTTTTTTTTTTTTTTTTTTTTTTTGGCAAACACGGGGCAAAATTTTTGATTCTAGAAACTCCGTCCTCCTAGGAAAGCAACTAGCTGCTGACGCTCTTTCCCAGAAGGCAGCTCTTTGCCACGAAAGCCAAGGAAGCCGCAGTATGGCTGCCCTGGCACGCAAGCAAGCTCCGGCTTTGGTAAGCTCCTGCCGAACCTCACTCCTAAGACCTCGCGGGTCAGCCAGCATCTTAAATTTTGGGGTGCTCACAGATGTTTAGGATTTTGACAGCATGTCTAGATCCTCCCAGTGAGTGGCTTTTCAATTTAAACTAAGAGACTAGTAACCCCCACCTTCCCCTCCCCCATCCGACACAGGACCTGGTTTGAGGGACAGAGACTTACTGAAATTGTTGGAATCTTGGAAGGTTTGCACACTCTTCCTGGGACTCAGTTCATAGAGTTGTTTGTGGTAAGCGAATGCTAAACTTGCTGAGCGGTAAATCTGTCCATTTCCCAGGCTCCTGAAACTTTGACTTAAGATTTTTAGTTGATTAGATATGAGCCTACTGTAGATAAAATAGGCAGTGGGTTTCCCTGCTGCAAATGCTCACCTGTCTTTTCTCTCTTATCCTTCATCTGTTGTTCATTCGGTAGGAATTAGCTCCCGAGAAGCTCAGTGTCCAATGGAGGCACATCTCCAACCACTTCGATGTAACTCTGTCAGGAAACCTGCTTGCTACCCAGGTACGTATGGTACTTTGGCTAATATTATATTCCTTCAATTATTGTTTTCATTATTGGTGTTTCACTAAGAAACAGGAAACCAAACAACAAATAGTAAATGATTTTACCTCTTCAAAAATGATTTTAAAGACAATGAATTTAAAGAGATGTCATCCAAAAAACAAAAAATCTAGAGCTATTTCTAGAGCTAGACGCAACAACATTTACGAATGACTTCATCAAAATACGCCAGTGCATTTTCCCTGTGGCTTTTTCTTTTCAAAAATCTCCTAGCAACAGTATTAGCGTGGTTGATACTGAAATTCTTTTGCATTGGGAAAGCTTTTATTTTTCTTTAAGGATTATTAAAATACATCCATTTCCTGCAATTTTCATATTGTTGTTTAGCTCTAAGAAATGTAAAATTACGACACTGCCTGCCAAATGGATGGGCCTGGAGATGGGATGTTAAACTGGGGTGGAACAATCTCAAAAAATGAATGATGAATATTCTCCCTTAAATGTTGGGACTCGTCAATCATATGCATATATAATGAAACAAATAAAATGCTTAGTACCCAATAGAGAAGCCTGAATGGAAAGGAGTAGGGAAAACTGAGTTAAGTGATCTACCTGAGTGCTGAATGAGGCCTTAGAGTGAATTGTTTTTCTAGTTCTGAGTCTGTTTGTTTTGGATGATGGATGTATAAAATTATTCAATAGTGAACTGTAAAATTCAATGGGGTGGCTACACGAGCTGAGATACATTGAGCCTGCTAAAATGGAGGAGTAAGTGTGGTTTATTTGCAGGGAATTTTTAAATAAATGTTGTATAATGAAGAAAATTTTCAAAGCATATGACAAGAATGGAAAGGCCAAAATAGGCAACAAGTCAGTCTAGATTTGGTGTTAAACATGAATAATCTTTCTGTATGAATTCAGAGGCATGTCTATCTAGATCTCTAGGTCTAGTGAGGCCTCATATAAAAACATATTCAAGCAAAGAATATATCAGTAACATCCCAGCAATCGACCCCTGCCCAGAATGCCCCAACACAAAACAAACACCATGGGCTTTTTGTTTGCTTTCTAGGTTTATGTGTTTTAGTCCTTTTGTTCTTTCTCTTTGGGGGGGGGAGGTTCTGAAGAAAATAGTTACACAGTTTGGTGGGTAATGAAGGTAGATGTTGGGAGGAATTTGGGAAAGGGAAAATATGAATGGAACATTTTAAAAAGCAAGCTCAGTACTAACAGAAAATTTTCCCCGTAAAATGCTGGATTCTTCTCTGTGTAGCAGGTGCCTCCAACTTGCTTTCTCTCAGAGGACAACCTTGAGATAGATCTTCATGTCTTCACCTCACAAGGGATGGGAGTGCAATCATGCACAAACAACCTAAGCAACAGAAATGGTTCTGTATGAATTGTTCAGGATCCTAATAGTGGAAAGGTTACAGCAGAGAGGAGCCAGATGTTTTGAAGACACCGCTTGTACCTAGTTCCCTCCACCCCTGCAGGCCTGAAGTGGGAGATACTGGGTCTGTAGGAGTTAAAGATAGAAATTGTGTAAGGAATGTGTTCAATGGTTGTTTCTCTGCTCTTGTGTAAGGTGTAGCTGACCCCATTCACCTGTTCATTGATTGCATTGCTAGAGGAGGTGGACAGTGTTTGAAGGGATGGGAATATTACAGTATAGCATGGGTGTGCTAGGGGAACACTAGTGTCTGTGGTACTCTCTGGGAACTCTCTCATCCCAGAGTCACCAAGGAACTGTGGGAAGCCAGAGAAGATTACAACCACGTTAGAGATAGGGTTCTCAACCTCTAGGACACAACCCCTTTAGGGTTGCATATAAGGTATCTATATTATAATTTTAACAGTAGCAATCTTGCAGTTACAAAGTAGCAACAAATAGTTTTATGGTTGGGGCATGGTTTCAACTCACATGAGGAGCTCTTTTTCTGGATCACAGCATTAGGATGGTTTTAAACCACCAGGAAGGATTCCCCAGGGGAAGGTCATGACGTTCTGGGTACCCAATTTTCACATGGACAGGAAGCAGTCAAGGCCTGTCTTAGTTAGGGTTCCTATTGCTCTAACGAAACACCATGACTACAACTCAAGTTGGAGTTTAGTCAGCTTATACGTCCAATTAGCTTTTCAGCTCCCAACAGGAAAAGTCAGAAAAGGATCGCAAGAAGGACAGGAACCTGGGGGCAGGAACTGATGCAGAGGCTACTGAAGAATGAGTGCTGTTTACTTGTTTGCATAGCCAGCTTGCTCAACCAGCTTTCTTCTAGGATCCAGGAATACCACTTTAGGTATTGCACCACATACAATTGGTTGGGCTCTTACTCATTGATCATTAATTGAGAAACTGCTTTACAGCTGGGTCTCATGGTGGCATATCCTCAAGTGAGGCTCCTTCATCTCTAATGACTGTGTCTTGTGTCAAGTTGATACAAACACAGCATGTACAAGCCCTTAGTTAATAACTACAGACATAGGAATCTTCAACTGTGAGCGTTACAGCTTAAAAACGGACATGGGGTCTGTTTTTCCCATTCCCTGCTGATGAATTTAGAGTTTCTGTTTGTCACTTTTGAGTTTGTCGACTCTTGATGTTCTTAATAGCAGTGAACTTGTCTGTGTGAAAGTCAATAAAGTTCTCTTGTGCAGTCTGCAGGGATGAGCTTTTGTGCACCTGGCTATCCCAAGTTTAAACCCAAGCCTTTTCAAAGACACCGGATGTCTGTTGCTGTTCATACTCCCTCTTGGGATGGGAGGACTTTATTGCAAATGGGTTTTCATCACCTGCATTTTCTTCCTAAATTCAATATGCAATGCACCCCCAACTCCCGCAAATGGGGACCTGGCCCTAGGTACAGAGGAATCCTGACAATTTCACCTGGCACCCTGCATGGTCACCACTAGGGGCAGAATGTGTTGCACCCGTGAAGCTCCTTCAAGGCATCCATTTCTTAAGAGCACAAATAATCTCTTAATGTACGAGGTAAGTTTTTCAATCTCTTTTCTCCCCTTACCTTTTTTCGTCAGACATGGTACAGAATCATTAAGCCCAGAGCATCTGCATGCTTGTAGGTAGCAGCTAGCTCCTGAGGCTCTTTCCCCAAGACGCAGCTCTTTTCTGCAAAAACCATGGATCCTGCTGTAAGGCCTCCAGAGGAAGCAGACTTTTATTTTGATAAGTTTCTGGCAAATCTCCGTCCTGTGAGAGACTGCCTGAGTTAGGTCGCAGAACGATACCAAAAATATGACCTAAAATAAAATGTTTTAAAATCGATTAGATGTGTGCCTAGTGAAGATAAAATAGGTAATGGTAGTAGCTGTCGCAAATGCATTCTTTTTCATCTCTTGTGACTTCAGTAGCAATTAGCCTCAGAGTTGGTCAGCCAACAAGGAATGCAAATCTCTAAGCAGTTTGAGATAGTTCTGCCTGGAAACCGGCTTACTGACCAAGCCCATCGGAAAAACAAAAAGGTCCTGCTGTGCAGCCTGTAAGATGATTTGTTACAGCGCAAGCTTAAATCCAGTGCCCTGAAAGCAGGCAGGATCGACTAGGGGAGCTCCCTGTCCTTTGGGTGGGGCAAGACCACAGCAAATGAATTCACAGTCTCTGCCTCCCCTTTTCTGCTTGGTAAATTTTCAAGCCATTTTTCTCCTTACTTTTTTTTTTTTTTTTTTTTTTTTTTTTTTTTGGCAAACACGGGGCAAAATTTTTGATTCTAGAAACTCCGTCCTCCTAGGAAAGCAACTAGCTGCTGACGCTCTTTCCCAGAAGGCAGCTCTTTGCCACGAAAGCCAAGGAAGCCGCAGTATGGCTGCCCTGGCACGCAAGCAAGCTCCGGCTTTGGTAAGCTCCTGCCGAACCTCACTCCTAAGACCTCGCGGGTCAGCCAGCATCTTAAATTTTGGGGTGCTCACAGATGTTTAGGATTTTGACAGCATGTCTAGATCCTCCCAGTGAGTGGCTTTTCAATTTAAACTAAGAGACTAGTAACCCCCACCTTCCCCTCCCCCATCCGACACAGGACCTGGTTTGAGGGACAGAGACTTACTGAAATTGTTGGAATCTTGGAAGGTTTGCACACTCTTCCTGGGACTCAGTTCATAGAGTTGTTTGTGGTAAGCGAATGCTAAACTTGCTGAGCGGTAAATCTGTCCATTTCCCAGGCTCCTGAAACTTTGACTTAAGATTTTTAGTTGATTAGATATGAGCCTACTGTAGATAAAATAGGCAGTGGGTTTCCCTGCTGCAAATGCTCACCTGTCTTTTCTCTCTTATCCTTCATCTGTTGTTCATTCGGTAGGAATTAGCTCCCGAGAAGCTCAGTGTCCAATGGAGGCACATCTCCAACCACTTCGATGTAACTCTGTCAGGAAACCTGCTTGCTACCCAGGTACGTATGGTACTTTGGCTAATATTATATTCCTTCAATTATTGTTTTCATTATTGGTGTTTCACTAAGAAACAGGAAACCAAACAACAAATAGTAAATGATTTTACCTCTTCAAAAATGATTTTAAAGACAATGAATTTAAAGAGATGTCATCCAAAAAACAAAAAATCTAGAGCTATTTCTAGAGCTAGACGCAACAACATTTACGAATGACTTCATCAAAATACGCCAGTGCATTTTCCCTGTGGCTATTTCTTTTCAAAAATCTCCTAGCAACAGTATTAGCGTGGTTGATACTGAAATTCTTTTGCATTGGGAAAGCTTTTATTTTTCTTTAAGGATTATTAAAATACATCCATTTCCTGCAATTTTCATATTGTTGTTTAGCTCTAAGAAATGTAAAATTACGACACTGCCTGCCAAATGGATGGGCCTGGAGATGGGATGTTAAACTGGGGTGGAACAATCTCAAAAAATGAATGATGAATATTCTCCCTTAAATGTTGGGACTCGTCAATCATATGCATATATAATGAAACAAATAAAATGCTTAGTACCCAATAGAGAAGCCTGAATGGAAAGGAGTAGGGAAAACTGAGTTAAGTGATCTACCTGAGTGCTGAATGAGGCCTTAGAGTGAATTGTTTTTCTAGTTCTGAGTCTGTTTGTTTTGGATGATGGATGTATAAAATTATTCAATAGTGAACTGTAAAATTCAATGGGGTGGCTACACGAGCTGAGATACATTGAGCCTGCTAAAATGGAGGAGTAAGTGTGGTTTATTTGCAGGGAATTTTTAAATAAATGTTGTATAATGAAGAAAATTTTCAAAGCATATGACAAGAATGGAAAGGCCAAAATAGGCAACAAGTCAGTCTAGATTTGGTGTTAAACATGAATAATCTTTCTGTATGAATTCAGAGGCATGTCTATCTAGATCTCTAGGTCTAGTGAGGCCTCATATAAAAACATATTCAAGCAAAGAATATATCAGTAACATCCCAGCAATCGACCCCTGCCCAGAATGCCCCAACACAAAACAAACACCATGGGCTTTTTGTTTGCTTTCTAGGTTTATGTGTTTTAGTCCTTTTGTTCTTTCTCTTTGGGTGGGGGAGGTTCTGAAGAAAATAGTTACACAGTTTGGTGGGTAATGAAGGTAGATGTTGGGAGGAATTTGGGAAAGGGAAAATATGAATGGAACATTTTAAAAAGCAAGCTCAGTACTAACAGAAAATTTTCCCCGTAAAATGCTGGATTCTTCTCTGTGTAGCAGGTGCCTCCAACTTGCTTTCTCTCAGAGGACAACCTTGAGATAGATCTTCATGTCTTCACCTCACAAGGGATGGGAGTGCAATCATGCACAAACAACCTAAGCAACAGAAATGGTTCTGTATGAATTGTTCAGGATCCTAATAGTGGAAAGGTTACAGCAGAGAGGAGCCAGATGTTTTGAAGACACCGCTTGTACCTAGTTCCCTCCACCCCTGCAGGCCTGAAGTGGGAGATACTGGGTCTGTAGGAGTTAAAGATAGAAATTGTGTAAGGAATGTGTTCAATGGTTGTTTCTCTGCTCTTGTGTAAGGTGTAGCTGACCCCATTCACCTGTTCATTGATTGCATTGCTAGAGGAGGTGGACAGTGTTTGAAGGGATGGGAATATTACAGTATAGCATGGGTGTGCTAGGGGAACACTAGTGTCTGTGGTACTCTCTGGGAACTCTCTCATCCCAGAGTCACCAAGGAACTGTGGGAAGCCAGAGAAGATTACAACCACGTTAGAGATAGGGTTCTCAACCTCTAGGACACAACCCCTTTAGGGTTGCATATAAGGTATCTATATTATAATTTTAACAGTAGCAATCTTGCAGTTACAAAGTAGCAACAAATAGTTTTATGGTTGGGGCATGGTTTCAACTCACATGAGGAGCTCTTTTTCTGGATCACAGCATTAGGATGGTTTTAAACCACCAGGAAGGATTCCCCAGGGGAAGGTCATGACGTTCTGGGTACCCAATTTTCACATGGACAGGAAGCAGTCAAGGCCTGTCTTAGTTAGGGTTCCTATTGCTCTAACGAAACACCATGACTACAACTCAAGTTGGAGTTTAGTCAGCTTATACGTCCAATTAGCTTTTCAGCTCCCAACAGGAAAAGTCAGAAAAGGATCGCAAGAAGGACAGGAACCTGGGGGCAGGAACTGATGCAGAGGCTACTGAAGAATGAGTGCTGTTTACTTGTTTGCATAGCCAGCTTGCTCAACCAGCTTTCTTCTAGGATCCAGGAATACCACTTTAGGTATTGCACCACATACAATTGGTTGGGCTCTTACTCATTGATCATTAATTGAGAAACTGCTTTACAGCTGGGTCTCATGGTGGCATATCCTCAAGTGAGGCTCCTTCATCTCTAATGACTGTGTCTTGTGTCAAGTTGATACAAACACAGCATGTACAAGCCCTTAGTTAATAACTACAGACATAGGAATCTTCAACTGTGAGCGTTACAGCTTAAAAACGGACATGGGGTCTGTTTTTCCCATTCCCTGCTGATGAATTTAGAGTTTCTGTTTGTCACTTTTGAGTTTGTCGACTCTTGATGTTCTTAATAGCAGTGAACTTGTCTGTGTGAAAGTCAATAAAGTTCTCTTGTGCAGTCTGCAGGGATGAGCTTTTGTGCACCTGGCTATCCCAAGTTTAAACCCAAGCCTTTTCAAAGACACCGGATGTCTGTTGCTGTTCATACTCCCTCTTGGGATGGGAGGACTTTATTGCAAATGGGTTTTCATCACCTGCATTTTCTTCCTAAATTCAATATGCAATGCACCCCCAACTCCCGCAAATGGGGACCTGGCCCTAGGTACAGAGGAATCCTGACAATTTCACCTGGCACCCTGCATGGTCACCACTAGGGGCAGAATGTGTTGCACCCGTGAAGCTCCTTCAAGGCATCCATTTCTTAAGAGCACAAATAATCTCTTAATGTACGAGGTAAGTTTTTCAATCTCTTTTCTCCCCTTACCTTTTTTCGTCAGACATGGTACAGAATCATTAAGCCCAGAGCATCTGCATGCTTGTAGGTAGCAGCTAGCTCCTGAGGCTCTTTCCCCAAGACGCAGCTCTTTTCTGCAAAAACCATGGATCCTGCTGTAAGGCCTCCAGAGGAAGCAGACTTTTATTTTGATAAGTTTCTGGCAAATCTCCGTCCTGTGAGAGACTGCCTGAGTTAGGTCGCAGAACGATACCAAAAATATGACCTAAAATAAAATGTTTTAAAATCGATTAGATGTGTGCCTAGTGAAGATAAAATAGGTAATGGTAGTAGCTGTCGCAAATGCATTCTTTTTCATCTCTTGTGACTTCAGTAGCAATTAGCCTCAGAGTTGGTCAGCCAACAAGGAATGCAAATCTCTAAGCAGTTTGAGATAGTTCTGCCTGGAAACCGGCTTACTGACCAAGCCCATCGGAAAAACAAAAAGGTCCTGCTGTGCAGCCTGTAAGATGATTTGTTACAGCGCAAGCTTAAATCCAGTGCCCTGAAAGCAGGCAGGATCGACTAGGGGAGCTCCCTGTCCTTTGGGTGGGGCAAGACCACAGCAAATGAATTCACAGTCTCTGCCTCCCCTTTTCTGCTTGGTAAATTTTCAAGCCATTTTTCTCCTTACTTTTTTTTTTTTTTTTTTTTTTTTTTTTTTTTGGCAAACACGGGGCAAAATTTTTGATTCTAGAAACTCCGTCCTCCTAGGAAAGCAACTAGCTGCTGACGCTCTTTCCCAGAAGGCAGCTCTTTGCCACGAAAGCCAAGGAAGCCGCAGTATGGCTGCCCTGGCACGCAAGCAAGCTCCGGCTTTGGTAAGCTCCTGCCGAACCTCACTCCTAAGACCTCGCGGGTCAGCCAGCATCTTAAATTTTGGGGTGCTCACAGATGTTTAGGATTTTGACAGCATGTCTAGATCCTCCCAGTGAGTGGCTTTTCAATTTAAACTAAGAGACTAGTAACCCCCACCTTCCCCTCCCCCATCCGACACAGGACCTGGTTTGAGGGACAGAGACTTACTGAAATTGTTGGAATCTTGGAAGGTTTGCACACTCTTCCTGGGACTCAGTTCATAGAGTTGTTTGTGGTAAGCGAATGCTAAACTTGCTGAGCGGTAAATCTGTCCATTTCCCAGGCTCCTGAAACTTTGACTTAAGATTTTTAGTTGATTAGATATGAGCCTACTGTAGATAAAATAGGCAGTGGGTTTCCCTGCTGCAAATGCTCACCTGTCTTTTCTCTCTTATCCTTCATCTGTTGTTCATTCGG
The DNA here is from genome assembly GCF_018167655.1 of Microtus oregoni. Taxonomy (NCBI): domain Eukaryota; kingdom Metazoa; phylum Chordata; class Mammalia; order Rodentia; family Cricetidae; genus Microtus; species Microtus oregoni. The sequence goes on along the minus strand of NW_024544920.1, from coordinate 87,045 downwards.
TAGGAATTAGCTCCCGAGAAGCTCAGTGTCCAATGGAGGCACATCTCCAACCACTTCGATGTAACTCTGTCAGGAAACCTGCTTGCTACCCAGGTACGTATGGTACTTTGGCTAATATTATATTCCTTCAATTATTGTTTTCATTATTGGTGTTTCACTAAGAAACAGGAAACCAAACAACAAATAGTAAATGATTTTACCTCTTCAAAAATGATTTTAAAGACAATGAATTTAAAGAGATGTCATCCAAAAAACAAAAAATCTAGAGCTATTTCTAGAGCTAGACGCAACAACATTTACGAATGACTTCATCAAAATACGCCAGTGCATTTTCCCTGTGGCTATTTCTTTTCAAAAATCTCCTAGCAACAGTATTAGCGTGGTTGATACTGAAATTCTTTTGCATTGGGAAAGCTTTTATTTTTCTTTAAGGATTATTAAAATACATCCATTTCCTGCAATTTTCATATTGTTGTTTAGCTCTAAGAAATGTAAAATTACGACACTGCCTGCCAAATGGATGGGCCTGGAGATGGGATGTTAAACTGGGGTGGAACAATCTCAAAAAATGAATGATGAATATTCTCCCTTAAATGTTGGGACTCGTCAATCATATGCATATATAATGAAACAAATAAAATGCTTAGTACCCAATAGAGAAGCCTGAATGGAAAGGAGTAGGGAAAACTGAGTTAAGTGATCTACCTGAGTGCTGAATGAGGCCTTAGAGTGAATTGTTTTTCTAGTTCTGAGTCTGTTTGTTTTGGATGATGGATGTATAAAATTATTCAATAGTGAACTGTAAAATTCAATGGGGTGGCTACACGAGCTGAGATACATTGAGCCTGCTAAAATGGAGGAGTAAGTGTGGTTTATTTGCAGGGAATTTTTAAATAAATGTTGTATAATGAAGAAAATTTTCAAAGCATATGACAAGAATGGAAAGGCCAAAATAGGCAACAAGTCAGTCTAGATTTGGTGTTAAACATGAATAATCTTTCTGTATGAATTCAGAGGCATGACTATCTAGATCTCTAGGTCTAGTGAGGCCTCATATAAAAACATATTCAAGCAAAGAATATATCAGTAACATCCCAGCAATCGACCCCTGCCCAGAATGCCCCAACACAAAACAAACACCATGGGCTTTTTGTTTGCTTTCTAGGTTTATGTGTTTTAGTCCTTTTGTTCTTTCTCTTTGGGGGGGGGGAGGTTCTGAAGAAAATAGTTACACAGTTTGGTGGGTAATGAAGGTAGATGTTGGGAGGAATTTGGGAAAGGGAAAATATGAATGGAACATTTTAAAAAGCAAGCTCAGTACTAACAGAAAATTTTCCCCGTAAAATGCTGGATTCTTCTCTGTGTAGCAGGTGCCTCCAACTTGCTTTCTCTCAGAGGACAACCTTGAGATAGATCTTCATGTCTTCACCTCACAAGGGATGGGAGTGCAATCATGCACAAACAACCTAAGCAACAGAAATGGTTCTGTATGAATTGTTCAGGATCCTAATAGTGGAAAGGTTACAGCAGAGAGGAGCCAGATGTTTTGAAGACACCGCTTGTACCTAGTTCCCTCCACCCCTGCAGGCCTGAAGTGGGAGATACTGGGTCTGTAGGAGTTAAAGATAGAAATTGTGTAAGGAATGTGTTCAATGGTTGTTTCTCTGCTCTTGTGTAAGGTGTAGCTGACCCCATTCACCTGTTCATTGATTGCATTGCTAGAGGAGGTGGACAGTGTTTGAAGGGATGGGAATATTACAGTATAGCATGGGTGTGCTAGGGGAACACTAGTGTCTGTGGTACTCTCTGGGAACTCTCTCATCCCAGAGTCACCAAGGAACTGTGGGAAGCCAGAGAAGATTACAACCACGTTAGAGATAGGGTTCTCAACCTCTAGGACACAACCCCTTTAGGGTTGCATATAAGGTATCTATATTATAATTTTAACAGTAGCAATCTTGCAGTTACAAAGTAGCAACAAATAGTTTTATGGTTGGGGCATGGTTTCAACTCACATGAGGAGCTCTTTTTCTGGATCACAGCATTAGGATGGTTTTAAACCACCAGGAAGGATTCCCCAGGGGAAGGTCATGACGTTCTGGGTACCCAATTTTCACATGGACAGGAAGCAGTCAAGGCCTGTCTTAGTTAGGGTTCCTATTGCTCTAACGAAACACCATGACTACAACTCAAGTTGGAGTTTAGTCAGCTTATACGTCCAATTAGCTTTTCAGCTCCCAACAGGAAAAGTCAGAAAAGGATCGCAAGAAGGACAGGAACCTGGGGGCAGGAACTGATGCAGAGGCTACTGAAGAATGAGTGCTGTTTACTTGTTTGCATAGCCAGCTTGCTCAACCAGCTTTCTTCTAGGATCCAGGAATACCACTTTAGGTATTGCACCACATACAATTGGTTGGGCTCTTACTCATTGATCATTAATTGAGAAACTGCTTTACAGCTGGGTCTCATGGTGGCATATCCTCAAGTGAGGCTCCTTCATCTCTAATGACTGTGTCTTGTGTCAAGTTGATACAAACACAGCATGTACAAGCCCTTAGTTAATAACTACAGACATAGGAATCTTCAACTGTGAGCGTTACAGCTTAAAAACGGACATGGGGTCTGTTTTTCCCATTCCCTGCTGATGAATTTAGAGTTTCTGTTTGTCACTTTTGAGTTTGTCGACTCTTGATGTTCTTAATAGCAGTGAACTTGTCTGTGTGAAAGTCAATAAAGTTCTCTTGTGCAGTCTGCAGGGATGAGCTTTTGTGCACCTGGCTATCCCAAGTTTAAACCCAAGCCTTTTCAAAGACACCGGATGTCTGTTGCTGTTCATACTCCCTCTTGGGATGGGAGGACTTTATTGCAAATGGGTTTTCATCACCTGCATTTTCTTCCTAAATTCAATATGCAATGCACCCCCAACTCCCGCAAATGGGGACCTGGCCCTAGGTACAGAGGAATCCTGACAATTTCACCTGGCACCCTGCATGGTCACCACTAGGGGCAGAATGTGTTGCACCCGTGAAGCTCCTTCAAGGCATCCATTTCTTAAGAGCACAAATAATCTCTTAATGTACGAGGTAAGTTTTTCAATCTCTTTTCTCCCCTTACCTTTTTTCGTCAGACATGGTACAGAATCATTAAGCCCAGAGCATCTGCATGCTTGTAGGTAGCAGCTAGCTCCTGAGGCTCTTTCCCCAAGACGCAGCTCTTTTCTGCAAAAACCATGGATCCTGCTGTAAGGCCTCCAGAGGAAGCAGACTTTTATTTTGATAAGTTTCTGGCAAATCTCCGTCCTGTGAGAGACTGCCTGAGTTAGGTCGCAGAACGATACCAAAAATATGACCTAAAATAAAATGTTTTAAAATCGATTAGATGTGTGCCTAGTGAAGATAAAATAGGTAATGGTAGTAGCTGTCGCAAATGCATTCTTTTTCATCTCTTGTGACTTCAGTAGCAATTAGCCTCAGAGTTGGTCAGCCAACAAGGAATGCAAATCTCTAAGCAGTTTGAGATAGTTCTGCCTGGAAACCGGCTTACTGACCAAGCCCATCGGAAAAACAAAAAGGTCCTGCTGTGCAGCCTGTAAGATGATTTGTTACAGCGCAAGCTTAAATCCAGTGCCCTGAAAGCAGGCAGGATCGACTAGGGGAGCTCCCTGTCCTTTGGGTGGGGCAAGACCACAGCAAATGAATTCACAGTCTCTGCCTCCCCTTTTCTGCTTGGTAAATTTTCAAGCCATTTTTCTCCTTACTTTTTTTTTTTTTTTTTTTTTTTTTTTTTTGGCAAACACGGGGCAAAATTTTTGATTCTAGAAACTCCGTCCTCCTAGGAAAGCAACTAGCTGCTGACGCTCTTTCCCAGAAGGCAGCTCTTTGCCACGAAAGCCAAGGAAGCCGCAGTATGGCTGCCCTGGCACGCAAGCAAGCTCCGGCTTTGGTAAGCTCCTGCCGAACCTCACTCCTAAGACCTCGCGGGTCAGCCAGCATCTTAAATTTTGGGGTGCTCACAGATGTTTAGGATTTTGACAGCATGTCTAGATCCTCCCAGTGAGTGGCTTTTCAATTTAAACTAAGAGACTAGTAACCCCCACCTTCCCCTCCCCCATCCGACACAGGACCTGGTTTGAGGGACAGAGACTTACTGAAATTGTTGGAATCTTGGAAGGTTTGCACACTCTTCCTGGGACTCAGTTCATAGAGTTGTTTGTGGTAAGCGAATGCTAAACTTGCTGAGCGGTAAATCTGTCCATTTCCCAGGCTCCTGAAACTTTGACTTAAGATTTTTAGTTGATTAGATATGAGCCTACTGTAGATAAAATAGGCAGTGGGTTTCCCTGCTGCAAATGCTCACCTGTCTTTTCTCTCTTATCCTTCATCTGTTGTTCATTCGGTAGGAATTAGCTCCCGAGAAGCTCAGTGTCCAATGGAGGCACATCTCCAACCACTTCGATGTAACTCTGTCAGGAAACCTGCTTGCTACCCAGGTACGTATGGTACTTTGGCTAATATTATATTCCTTCAATTATTGTTTTCATTATTGGTGTTTCACTAAGAAACAGGAAACCAAACAACAAATAGTAAATGATTTTACCTCTTCAAAAATGATTTTAAAGACAATGAATTTAAAGAGATGTCATCCAAAAAACAAAAAATCTAGAGCTATTTCTAGAGCTAGACGCAACAACATTTACGAATGACTTCATCAAAATACGCCAGTGCATTTTCCCTGTGGCTATTTCTTTTCAAAAATCTCCTAGCAACAGTATTAGCGTGGTTGATACTGAAATTCTTTTGCATTGGGAAAGCTTTTATTTTTCTTTAAGGATTATTAAAATACATCCATTTCCTGCAATTTTCATATTGTTGTTTAGCTCTAAGAAATGTAAAATTACGACACTGCCTGCCAAATGGATGGGCCTGGAGATGGGATGTTAAACTGGGGTGGAACAATCTCAAAAAATGAATGATGAATATTCTCCCTTAAATGTTGGGACTCGTCAATCATATGCATATATAATGAAACAAATAAAATGCTTAGTACCCAATAGAGAAGCCTGAATGGAAAGGAGTAGGGAAAACTGAGTTAAGTGATCTACCTGAGTGCTGAATGAGGCCTTAGAGTGAATTGTTTTTCTAGTTCTGAGTCTGTTTGTTTTGGATGATGGATGTATAAAATTATTCAATAGTGAACTGTAAAATTCAATGGGGTGGCTACACGAGCTGAGATACATTGAGCCTGCTAAAATGGAGGAGTAAGTGTGGTTTATTTGCAGGGAATTTTTAAATAAATGTTGTATAATGAAGAAAATTTTCAAAGCATATGACAAGAATGGAAAGGCCAAAATAGGCAACAAGTCAGTCTAGATTTGGTGTTAAACATGAATAATCTTTCTGTATGAATTCAGAGGCATGACTATCTAGATCTCTAGGTCTAGTGAGGCCTCATATAAAAACATATTCAAGCAAAGAATATATCAGTAACATCCCAGCAATCGACCCCTGCCCAGAATGCCCCAACACAAAACAAACACCATGGGCTTTTTGTTTGCTTTCTAGGTTTATGTGTTTTAGTCCTTTTGTTCTTTCTCTTTGGGGGGGGGAGGTTCTGAAGAAAATAGTTACACAGTTTGGTGGGTAATGAAGGTAGATGTTGGGAGGAATTTGGGAAAGGGAAAATATGAATGGAACATTTTAAAAAGCAAGCTCAGTACTAACAGAAAATTTTCCCCGTAAAATGCTGGATTCTTCTCTGTGTAGCAGGTGCCTCCAACTTGCTTTCTCTCAGAGGACAACCTTGAGATAGATCTTCATGTCTTCACCTCACAAGGGATGGGAGTGCAATCATGCACAAACAACCTAAGCAACAGAAATGGTTCTGTATGAATTGTTCAGGATCCTAATAGTGGAAAGGTTACAGCAGAGAGGAGCCAGATGTTTTGAAGACACCGCTTGTACCTAGTTCCCTCCACCCCTGCAGGCCTGAAGTGGGAGATACTGGGTCTGTAGGAGTTAAAGATAGAAATTGTGTAAGGAATGTGTTCAATGGTTGTTTCTCTGCTCTTGTGTAAGGTGTAGCTGACCCCATTCACCTGTTCATTGATTGCATTGCTAGAGGAGGTGGACAGTGTTTGAAGGGATGGGAATATTACAGTATAGCATGGGTGTGCTAGGGGAACACTAGTGTCTGTGGTACTCTCTGGGAACTCTCTCATCCCAGAGTCACCAAGGAACTGTGGGAAGCCAGAGAAGATTACAACCACGTTAGAGATAGGGTTCTCAACCTCTAGGACACAACCCCTTTAGGGTTGCATATAAGGTATCTATATTATAATTTTAACAGTAGCAATCTTGCAGTTACAAAGTAGCAACAAATAGTTTTATGGTTGGGGCATGGTTTCAACTCACATGAGGAGCTCTTTTTCTGGATCACAGCATTAGGATGGTTTTAAACCACCAGGAAGGATTCCCCAGGGGAAGGTCATGACGTTCTGGGTACCCAATTTTCACATGGACAGGAAGCAGTCAAGGCCTGTCTTAGTTAGGGTTCCTATTGCTCTAACGAAACACCATGACTACAACTCAAGTTGGAGTTTAGTCAGCTTATACGTCCAATTAGCTTTTCAGCTCCCAACAGGAAAAGTCAGAAAAGGATCGCAAGAAGGACAGGAACCTGGGGGCAGGAACTGATGCAGAGGCTACTGAAGAATGAGTGCTGTTTACTTGTTTGCATAGCCAGCTTGCTCAACCAGCTTTCTTCTAGGATCCAGGAATACCACTTTAGGTATTGCACCACATACAATTGGTTGGGCTCTTACTCATTGATCATTAATTGAGAAACTGCTTTACAGCTGGGTCTCATGGTGGCATATCCTCAAGTGAGGCTCCTTCATCTCTAATGACTGTGTCTTGTGTCAAGTTGATACAAACACAGCATGTACAAGCCCTTAGTTAATAACTACAGACATAGGAATCTTCAACTGTGAGCGTTACAGCTTAAAAACGGACATGGGGTCTGTTTTTCCCATTCCCTGCTGATGAATTTAGAGTTTCTGTTTGTCACTTTTGAGTTTGTCGACTCTTGATGTTCTTAATAGCAGTGAACTTGTCTGTGTGAAAGTCAATAAAGTTCTCTTGTGCAGTCTGCAGGGATGAGCTTTTGTGCACCTGGCTATCCCAAGTTTAAACCCAAGCCTTTTCAAAGACACCGGATGTCTGTTGCTGTTCATACTCCCTCTTGGGATGGGAGGACTTTATTGCAAATGGGTTTTCATCACCTGCATTTTCTTCCTAAATTCAATATGCAATGCACCCCCAACTCCCGCAAATGGGGACCTGGCCCTAGGTACAGAGGAATCCTGACAATTTCACCTGGCACCCTGCATGGTCACCACTAGGGGCAGAATGTGTTGCACCCGTGAAGCTCCTTCAAGGCATCCATTTCTTAAGAGCACAAATAATCTCTTAATGTACGAGGTAAGTTTTTCAATCTCTTTTCTCCCCTTACCTTTTTTCGTCAGACATGGTACAGAATCATTAAGCCCAGAGCATCTGCATGCTTGTAGGTAGCAGCTAGCTCCTGAGGCTCTTTCCCCAAGACGCAGCTCTTTTCTGCAAAAACCATGGATCCTGCTGTAAGGCCTCCAGAGGAAGCAGACTTTTATTTTGATAAGTTTCTGGCAAATCTCCGTCCTGTGAGAGACTGCCTGAGTTAGGTCGCAGAACGATACCAAAAATATGACCTAAAATAAAATGTTTTAAAATCGATTAGATGTGTGCCTAGTGAAGATAAAATAGGTAATGGTAGTAGCTGTCGCAAATGCATTCTTTTTCATCTCTTGTGACTTCAGTAGCAATTAGCCTCAGAGTTGGTCAGCCAACAAGGAATGCAAATCTCTAAGCAGTTTGAGATAGTTCTGCCTGGAAACCGGCTTACTGACCAAGCCCATCGGAAAAACAAAAAGGTCCTGCTGTGCAGCCTGTAAGATGATTTGTTACAGCGCAAGCTTAAATCCAGTGCCCTGAAAGCAGGCAGGATCGACTAGGGGAGCTCCCTGTCCTTTGGGTGGGGCAAGACCACAGCAAATGAATTCACAGTCTCTGCCTCCCCTTTTCTGCTTGGTAAATTTTCAAGCCATTTTTCTCCTTACTTTTTTTTTTTTTTTTTTTTTTTTTTTTTTTTGGCAAACACGGGGCAAAATTTTTGATTCTAGAAACTCCGTCCTCCTAGGAAAGCAACTAGCTGCTGACGCTCTTTCCCAGAAGGCAGCTCTTTGCCACGAAAGCCAAGGAAGCCGCAGTATGGCTGCCCTGGCACGCAAGCAAGCTCCGGCTTTGGTAAGCTCCTGCCGAACCTCACTCCTAAGACCTCGCGGGTCAGCCAGCATCTTAAATTTTGGGGTGCTCACAGATGTTTAGGATTTTGACAGCATGTCTAGATCCTCCCAGTGAGTGGCTTTTCAATTTAAACTAAGAGACTAGTAACCCCCACCTTCCCCTCCCCCATCCGACACAGGACCTGGTTTGAGGGACAGAGACTTACTGAAATTGTTGGAATCTTGGAAGGTTTGCACACTCTTCCTGGGACTCAGTTCATAGAGTTGTTTGTGGTAAGCGAATGCTAAACTTGCTGAGCGGTAAATCTGTCCATTTCCCAGGCTCCTGAAACTTTGACTTAAGATTTTTAGTTGATTAGATATGAGCCTACTGTAGATAAAATAGGCAGTGGGTTTCCCTGCTGCAAATGCTCACCTGTCTTTTCTCTCTTATCCTTCATCTGTTGTTCATTCGGTAGGAATTAGCTCCCGAGAAGCTCAGTGTCCAATGGAGGCACATCTCCAACCACTTCGATGTAACTCTGTCAGGAAACCTGCTTGCTACCCAGGTACGTATGGTACTTTGGCTAATATTATATTCCTTCAATTATTGTTTTCATTATTGGTGTTTCACTAAGAAACAGGAAACCAAACAACAAATAGTAAATGATTTTACCTCTTCAAAAATGATTTTAAAGACAATGAATTTAAAGAGATGTCATCCAAAAAACAAAAAATCTAGAGCTATTTCTAGAGCTAGACGCAACAACATTTACGAATGACTTCATCAAAATACGCCAGTGCATTTTCCCTGTGGCTATTTCTTTTCAAAAATCTCCTAGCAACAGTATTAGCGTGGTTGATACTGAAATTCTTTTGCATTGGGAAAGCTTTTATTTTTCTTTAAGGATTATTAAAATACATCCATTTCCTGCAATTTTCATATTGTTGTTTAGCTCTAAGAAATGTAAAATTACGACACTGCCTGCCAAATGGATGGGCCTGGAGATGGGATGTTAAACTGGGGTGGAACAATCTCAAAAAATGAATGATGAATATTCTCCCTTAAATGTTGGGACTCGTCAATCATATGCATATATAATGAAACAAATAAAATGCTTAGTACCCAATAGAGAAGCCTGAATGGAAAGGAGTAGGGAAAACTGAGTTAAGTGATCTACCTGAGTGCTGAATGAGGCCTTAGAGTGAATTGTTTTTCTAGTTCTGAGTCTGTTTGTTTTGGATGATGGATGTATAAAATTATTCAATAGTGAACTGTAAAATTCAATGGGGTGGCTACACGAGCTGAGATACATTGAGCCTGCTAAAATGGAGGAGTAAGTGTGGTTTATTTGCAGGGAATTTTTAAATAAATGTTGTATAATGAAGAAAATTTTCAAAGCATATGACAAGAATGGAAAGGCCAAAATAGGCAACAAGTCAGTCTAGATTTGGTGTTAAACATGAATAATCTTTCTGTATGAATTCAGAGGCATGTCTATCTAGATCTCTAGGTCTAGTGAGGCCTCATATAAAAACATATTCAAGCAAAGAATATATCAGTAACATCCCAGCAATCGACCCCTGCCCAGAATGCCCCAACACAAAACAAACACCATGGGCTTTTTGTTTGCTTTCTAGGTTTATGTGTTTTAGTCCTTTTGTTCTTTCTCTTTGGGGGGGGGAGGTTCTGAAGAAAATAGTTACACAGTTTGGTGGGTAATGAAGGTAGATGTTGGGAGGAATTTGGGAAAGGGAAAATATGAATGGAACATTTTAAAAAGCAAGCTCAGTACTAACAGAAAATTTTCCCCGTAAAATGCTGGATTCTTCTCTGTGTAGCAGGTGCCTCCAACTTGCTTTCTCTCAGAGGACAACCTTGAGATAGATCTTCATGTCTTCACCTCACAAGGGATGGGAGTGCAATCATGCACAAACAACCTAAGCAACAGAAATGGTTCTGTATGAATTGTTCAGGATCCTAATAGTGGAAAGGTTACAGCAGAGAGGAGCCAGATGTTTTGAAGACACCGCTTGTACCTAGTTCCCTCCACCCCTGCAGGCCTGAAGTGGGAGATACTGGGTCTGTAGGAGTTAAAGATAGAAATTGTGTAAGGAATGTGTTCAATGGTTGTTTCTCTGCTCTTGTGTAAGGTGTAGCTGACCCCATTCACCTGTTCATTGATTGCATTGCTAGAGGAGGTGGACAGTGTTTGAAGGGATGGGAATATTACAGTATAGCATGGGTGTGCTAGGGGAACACTAGTGTCTGTGGTACTCTCTGGGAACTCTCTCATCCCAGAGTCACCAAGGAACTGTGGGAAGCCAGAGAAGATTACAACCACGTTAGAGATAGGGTTCTCAACCTCTAGGACACAACCCCTTTAGGGTTGCATATAAGGTATCTATATTATAATTTTAACAGTAGCAATCTTGCAGTTACAAAGTAGCAACAAATAGTTTTATGGTTGGGGCATGGTTTCAACTCACATGAGGAGCTCTTTTTCTGGATCACAGCATTAGGATGGTTTTAAACCACCAGGAAGGATTCCCCAGGGGAAGGTCATGACGTTCTGGGTACCCAATTTTCACATGGACAGGAAGCAGTCAAGGCCTGTCTTAGTTAGGGTTCCTATTGCTCTAACGAAACACCATGACTACAACTCAAGTTGGAGTTTAGTCAGCTTATACGTCCAATTAGCTTTTCAGCTCCCAACAGGAAAAGTCAGAAAAGGATCGCAAGAAGGACAGGAACCTGGGGGCAGGAACTGATGCAGAGGCTACTGAAGAATGAGTGCTGTTTACTTGTTTGCATAGCCAGCTTGCTCAACCAGCTTTCTTCTAGGATCCAGGAATACCACTTTAGGTATTGCACCACATACAATTGGTTGGGCTCTTACTCATTGATCATTAATTGAGAAACTGCTTTACAGCTGGGTCTCATGGTGGCATATCCTCAAGTGAGGCTCCTTCATCTCTAATGACTGTGTCTTGTGTCAAGTTGATACAAACACAGCATGTACAAGCCCTTAGTTAATAACTACAGACATAGGAATCTTCAACTGTGAGCGTTACAGCTTAAAAACGGACATGGGGTCTGTTTTTCCCATTCCCTGCTGATGAATTTAGAGTTTCTGTTTGTCACTTTTGAGTTTGTCGACTCTTGATGTTCTTAATAGCAGTGAACTTGTCTGTGTGAAAGTCAATAAAGTTCTCTTGTGCAGTCTGCAGGGATGAGCTTTTGTGCACCTGGCTATCCCAAGTTTAAACCCAAGCCTTTTCAAAGACACCGGATGTCTGTTGCTGTTCATACTCCCTCTTGGGATGGGAGGACTTTATTGCAAATGGGTTTTCATCACCTGCATTTTCTTCCTAAATTCAATATGCAATGCACCCCCAACTCCCGCAAATGGGGACCTGGCCCTAGGTACAGAGGAATCCTGACAATTTCACCTGGCACCCTGCATGGTCACCACTAGGGGCAGAATGTGTTGCACCCGTGAAGCTCCTTCAAGGCATCCATTTCTTAAGAGCACAAATAATCTCTTAATGTACGAGGTAAGTTTTTCAATCTCTTTTCTCCCCTTACCTTTTTTCGTCAGACATGGTACAGAATCATTAAGCCCAGAGCATCTGCATGCTTGTAGGTAGCAGCTAGCTCCTGAGGCTCTTTCCCCAAGACGCAGCTCTTTTCTGCAAAAACCATGGATCCTGCTGTAAGGCCTCCAGAGGAAGCAGACTTTTATTTTGATAAGTTTCTGGCAAATCTCCGTCCTGTGAGAGACTGCCTGAGTTAGGTCGCAGAACGATACCAAAAATATGACCTAAAATAAAATGTTTTAAAATCGATTAGATGTGTGCCTAGTGAAGATAAAATAGGTAATGGTAGTAGCTGTCGCAAATGCATTCTTTTTCATCTCTTGTGACTTCAGTAGCAATTAGCCTCAGAGTTGGTCAGCCAACAAGGAATGCAAATCTCTAAGCAGTTTGAGATAGTTCTGCCTGGAAACCGGCTTACTGACCAAGCCCATCGGAAAAACAAAAAGGTCCTGCTGTGCAGCCTGTAAGATGATTTGTTACAGCGCAAGCTTAAATCCAGTGCCCTGAAAGCAGGCAGGATCGACTAGGGGAGCTCCCTGTCCTTTGGGTGGGGCAAGACCACAGCAAATGAATTCACAGTCTCTGCCTCCCCTTTTCTGCTTGGTAAATTTTCAAGCCATTTTTCTCCTTACTTTTTTTTTTTTTTTTTTTTTTTTTTTGGCAAACACGGGGCAAAATTTTTGATTCTAGAAACTCCGTCCTCCTAGGAAAGCAACTAGCTGCTGACGCTCTTTCCCAGAAGGCAGCTCTTTGCCACGAAAGCCAAGGAAGCCGCAGTATGGCTGCCCTGGCACGCAAGCAAGCTCCGGCTTTGGTAAGCTCCTGCCGAACCTCACTCCTAAGACCTCGCGGGTCAGCCAGCATCTTAAATTTTGGGGTGCTCACAGATGTTTAGGATTTTGACAGCATGTCTAGATCCTCCCAGTGAGTGGCTTTTCAATTTAAACTAAGAGACTAGTAACCCCCACCTTCCCCTCCCCCATCCGACACAGGACCTGGTTTGAGGGACAGAGACTTACTGAAATTGTTGGAATCTTGGAAGGTTTGCACACTCTTCCTGGGACTCAGTTCATAGAGTTGTTTGTGGTAAGCGAATGCTAAACTTGCTGAGCGGTAAATCTGTCCATTTCCCAGGCTCCTGAAACTTTGACTTAAGATTTTTAGTTGATTAGATATGAGCCTACTGTAGATAAAATAGGCAGTGGGTTTCCCTGCTGCAAATGCTCACCTGTCTTTTCTCTCTTATCCTTCATCTGTTGTTCATTCGGTAGGAATTAGCTCCCGAGAAGCTCAGTGTCCAATGGAGGCACATCTCCAACCACTTCGATGTAACTCTGTCAGGAAACCTGCTTGCTACCCAGGTACGTATGGTACTTTGGCTAATATTATATTCCTTCAATTATTGTTTTCATTATTGGTGTTTCACTAAGAAACAGGAAACCAAACAACAAATAGTAAATGATTTTACCTCTTCAAAAATGATTTTAAAGACAATGAATTTAAAGAGATGTCATCCAAAAAACAAAAAATCTAGAGCTATTTCTAGAGCTAGACGCAACAACATTTACGAATGACTTCATCAAAATACGCCAGTGCATTTTCCCTGTGGCTATTTCTTTTCAAAAATCTCCTAGCAACAGTATTAGCGTGGTTGATACTGAAATTCTTTTGCATTGGGAAAGCTTTTATTTTTCTTTAAGGATTATTAAAATACATCCATTTCCTGCAATTTTCATATTGTTGTTTAGCTCTAAGAAATGTAAAATTACGACACTGCCTGCCAAATGGATGGGCCTGGAGATGGGATGTTAAACTGGGGTGGAACAATCTCAAAAAATGAATGATGAATATTCTCCCTTAAATGTTGGGACTCGTCAATCATATGCATATATAATGAAACAAATAAAATGCTTAGTACCCAATAGAGAAGCCTGAATGGAAAGGAGTAGGGAAAACTGAGTTAAGTGATCTACCTGAGTGCTGAATGAGGCCTTAGAGTGAATTGTTTTTCTAGTTCTGAGTCTGTTTGTTTTGGATGATGGATGTATAAAATTATTCAATAGTGAACTGTAAAATTCAATGGGGTGGCTACACGAGCTGAGATACATTGAGCCTGCTAAAATGGAGGAGTAAGTGTGGTTTATTTGCAGGGAATTTTTATTTATTTTTTTTTTTATTTTTTTTTTAAAATATTTATTTATTTGTTTGTTTGTTTGTTTATTTATTTATTTATTTATACGATATTCTGTCTGTATGTCTGCAGGCCAGAAGAGGGCACCAGACCTCATTACAGATGGTTGTGAGCCACCATGTGGTTGCTGGGAATTGAACTCAGGACCTTTGGAAGAGCAGGCAATGCTCTTAACCACTGAGCCATCTCTCCAGCCCCTGCAGGGAATTTTTAAATAAATGTTGTATAATGAAGAAAATTTTCAAAGCATATGACAAGAATGGAAAGGCCAAAATAGGCAACAAGTCAGTCTAGATTTGGTGTTAAACATGAATAATCTTTCTGTATGAATTCAGAGGCATGACTATCTAGATCTCTAGGTCTAGTGAGGCCTCATATAAAAACATATTCAAGCAAAGAATATATCAGTAACATCCCAGCAATCGACCCCTGCCCAGAATGCCCCAACACAAAACAAACACCATGGGCTTTTTGTTTGCTTTCTAGGTTTATGTGTTTTAGTCCTTTTGTTCTTTCTCTTTGGGGGGGGGAGGTTCTGAAGAAAATAGTTACACAGTTTGGTGGGTAATGAAGGTAGATGTTGGGAGGAATTTGGGAAAGGGAAAATATGAATGGAACATTTTAAAAAGCAAGCTCAGTACTAACAGAAAATTTTCCCCGTAAAATGCTGGATTCTTCTCTGTGTAGCAGGTGCCTCCAACTTGCTTTCTCTCAGAGGACAACCTTGAGATAGATCTTCATGTCTTCACCTCACAAGGGATGGGAGTGCAATCATGCACAAACAACCTAAGCAACAGAAATGGTTCTGTATGAATTGTTCAGGATCCTAATAGTGGAAAGGTTACAGCAGAGAGGAGCCAGATGTTTTGAAGACACCGCTTGTACCTAGTTCCCTCCACCCCTGCAGGCCTGAAGTGGGAGATACTGGGTCTGTAGGAGTTAAAGATAGAAATTGTGTAAGGAATGTGTTCAATGGTTGTTTCTCTGCTCTTGTGTAAGGTGTAGCTGACCCCATTCACCTGTTCATTGATTGCATTGCTAGAGGAGGTGGACAGTGTTTGAAGGGATGGGAATATTACAGTATAGCATGGGTGTGCTAGGGGAACACTAGTGTCTGTGGTACTCTCTGGGAACTCTCTCATCCCAGAGTCACCAAGGAACTGTGGGAAGCCAGAGAAGATTACAACCACGTTAGAGATAGGGTTCTCAACCTCTAGGACACAACCCCTTTAGGGTTGCATATAAGGTATCTATATTATAATTTTAACAGTAGCAATCTTGCAGTTACAAAGTAGCAACAAATAGTTTTATGGTTGGGGCATGGTTTCAACTCACATGAGGAGCTCTTTTTCTGGATCACAGCATTAGGATGGTTTTAAACCACCAGGAAGGATTCCCCAGGGGAAGGTCATGACGTTCTGGGTACCCAATTTTCACATGGACAGGAAGCAGTCAAGGCCTGTCTTAGTTAGGGTTCCTATTGCTCTAACGAAACACCATGACTACAACTCAAGTTGGAGTTTAGTCAGCTTATACGTCCAATTAGCTTTTCAGCTCCCAACAGGAAAAGTCAGAAAAGGATCGCAAGAAGGACAGGAACCTGGGGGCAGGAACTGATGCAGAGGCTACTGAAGAATGAGTGCTGTTTACTTGTTTGCATAGCCAGCTTGCTCAACCAGCTTTCTTCTAGGATCCAGGAATACCACTTTAGGTATTGCACCACATACAATTGGTTGGGCTCTTACTCATTGATCATTAATTGAGAAACTGCTTTACAGCTGGGTCTCATGGTGGCATATCCTCAAGTGAGGCTCCTTCATCTCTAATGACTGTGTCTTGTGTCAAGTTGATACAAACACAGCATGTACAAGCCCTTAGTTAATAACTACAGACATAGGAATCTTCAACTGTGAGCGTTACAGCTTAAAAACGGACATGGGGTCTGTTTTTCCCATTCCCTGCTGATGAATTTAGAGTTTCTGTTTGTCACTTTTGAGTTTGTCGACTCTTGATGTTCTTAATAGCAGTGAACTTGTCTGTGTGAAAGTCAATAAAGTTCTCTTGTGCAGTCTGCAGGGATGAGCTTTTGTGCACCTGGCTATCCCAAGTTTAAACCCAAGCCTTTTCAAAGACACCGGATGTCTGTTGCTGTTCATACTCCCTCTTGGGATGGGAGGACTTTATTGCAAATGGGTTTTCATCACCTGCATTTTCTTCCTAAATTCAATATGCAATGCACCCCCAACTCCCGCAAATGGGGACCTGGCCCTAGGTACAGAGGAATCCTGACAATTTCACCTGGCACCCTGCATGGTCACCACTAGGGGCAGAATGTGTTGCACCCGTGAAGCTCCTTCAAGGCATCCATTTCTTAAGAGCACAAATAATCTCTTAATGTACGAGGTAAGTTTTTCAATCTCTTTTCTCCCCTTACCTTTTTTCGTCAGACATGGTACAGAATCATTAAGCCCAGAGCATCTGCATGCTTGTAGGTAGCAGCTAGCTCCTGAGGCTCTTTCCCCAAGACGCAGCTCTTTTCTGCAAAAACCATGGATCCTGCTGTAAGGCCTCCAGAGGAAGCAGACTTTTATTTTGATAAGTTTCTGGCAAATCTCCGTCCTGTGAGAGACTGCCTGAGTTAGGTCGCAGAACGATACCAAAAATATGACCTAAAATAAAATGTTTTAAAATCGATTAGATGTGTGCCTAGTGAAGATAAAATAGGTAATGGTAGTAGCTGTCGCAAATGCATTCTTTTTCATCTCTTGTGACTTCAGTAGCAATTAGCCTCAGAGTTGGTCAGCCAACAAGGAATGCAAATCTCTAAGCAGTTTGAGATAGTTCTGCCTGGAAACCGGCTTACTGACCAAGCCCATCGGAAAAACAAAAAGGTCCTGCTGTGCAGCCTGTAAGATGATTTGTTACAGCGCAAGCTTAAATCCAGTGCCCTGAAAGCAGGCAGGATCGACTAGGGGAGCTCCCTGTCCTTTGGGTGGGGCAAGACCACAGCAAATGAATTCACAGTCTCTGCCTCCCCTTTTCTGCTTGGTAAATTTTCAAGCCATTTTTCTCCTTACTTTTTTTTTTTTTTTTTTTTTTTTTTGGCAAACACGGGGCAAAATTTTTGATTCTAGAAACTCCGTCCTCCTAGGAAAGCAACTAGCTGCTGACGCTCTTTCCCAGAAGGCAGCTCTTTGCCACGAAAGCCAAGGAAGCCGCAGTATGGTTGCCCTGGCACGCAAGCAAGCTCCGGCTTTGGTAAGCTCCTGCCGAACCTCACTCCTAAGACCTCGCGGGTCAGCCAGCATCTTAAATTTTGGGGTGCTCACAGATGTTTAGGATTTTGACAGCATGTCTAGATCCTCCCAGTGAGTGGCTTTTCAATTTAAACTAAGAGACTAGTAACCCCCACCTTCCCCTCCCCCATCCGACACAGGACCTGGTTTGAGGGACAGAGACTTACTGAAATTGTTGGAATCTTGGAAGGTTTGCACACTCTTCCTGGGACTCAGTTCATAGAGTTGTTTGTGGTAAGCGAATGCTAAACTTGCTGAGCGGTAAATCTGTCCATTTCCCAGGCTCCTGAAACTTTGACTTAAGATTTTTAGTTGATTAGATATGAGCCTACTGTAGATAAAATAGGCAGTGGGTTTCCCTGCTGCAAATGCTCACCTGTCTTTTCTCTCTTATCCTTCATCTGTTGTTCATTCGGTAGGAATTAGCTCCCGAGAAGCTCAGTGTCCAATGGAGGCACATCTCCAACCACTTCGATGTAACTCTGTCAGGAAACCTGCTTGCTACCCAGGTACGTATGGTACTTTGGCTAATATTATATTCCTTCAATTATTGTTTTCATTATTGGTGTTTCACTAAGAAACAGGAAACCAAACAACAAATAGTAAATGATTTTACCTCTTCAAAAATGATTTTAAAGACAATGAATTTAAAGAGATGTCATCCAAAAAACAAAAAATCTAGAGCTATTTCTAGAGCTAGACGCAACAACATTTACGAATGACTTCATCAAAATACGCCAGTGCATTTTCCCTGTGGCTATTTCTTTTCAAAAATCTCCTAGCAACAGTATTAGCGTGGTTGATACTGAAATTCTTTTGCATTGGGAAAGCTTTTATTTTTCTTTAAGGATTATTAAAATACATCCATTTCCTGCAATTTTCATATTGTTGTTTAGCTCTAAGAAATGTAAAATTACGACACTGCCTGCCAAATGGATGGGCCTGGAGATGGGATGTTAAACTGGGGTGGAACAATCTCAAAAAATGAATGATGAATATTCTCCCTTAAATGTTGGGACTCGTCAATCATATGCATATATAATGAAACAAATAAAATGCTTAGTACCCAATAGAGAAGCCTGAATGGAAAGGAGTAGGGAAAACTGAGTTAAGTGATCTACCTGAGTGCTGAATGAGGCCTTAGAGTGAATTGTTTTTCTAGTTCTGAGTCTGTTTGTTTTGGATGATGGATGTATAAAATTATTCAATAGTGAACTGTAAAATTCAATGGGGTGGCTACACGAGCTGAGATACATTGAGCCTGCTAAAATGGAGGAGTAAGTGTGGTTTATTTGCAGGGAATTTTTATTTATTTTTTTTTTTATTTTTTTTTTTAAAATATTTATTTATTTGTTTGTTTGTTTGTTTATTTATTTATTTATTTATACGATATTCTGTCTGTATGTCTGCAGGCCAGAAGAGGGCACCAGACCTCATTACAGATGGTTGTGAGCCACCATGTGGTTGCTGGGAATTGAACTCAGGACCTTTGGAAGAGCAGGCAATGCTCTTAACCACTGAGCCATCTCTCCAGCCCCTGCAGGGAATTTTTAAATAAATGTTGTATAATGAAGAAAATTTTCAAAGCATATGACAAGAATGGAAAGGCCAAAATAGGCAACAAGTCAGTCTAGATTTGGTGTTAAACATGAATAATCTTTCTGTATGAATTCAGAGGCATGACTATCTAGATCTCTAGGTCTAGTGAGGCCTCATATAAAAACATATTCAAGCAAAGAATATATCAGTAACATCCCAGCAATCGACCCCTGCCCAGAATGCCCCAACACAAAACAAACACCATGGGCTTTTTGTTTGCTTTCTAGGTTTATGTGTTTTAGTCCTTTTGTTCTTTCTCTTTGGGGGGGGGAGGTTCTGAAGAAAATAGTTACACAGTTTGGTGGGTAATGAAGGTAGATGTTGGGAGGAATTTGGGAAAGGGAAAATATGAATGGAACATTTTAAAAAGCAAGCTCAGTACTAACAGAAAATTTTCCCCGTAAAATGCTGGATTCTTCTCTGTGTAGCAGGTGCCTCCAACTTGCTTTCTCTCAGAGGACAACCTTGAGATAGATCTTCATGTCTTCACCTCACAAGGGATGGGAGTGCAATCATGCACAAACAACCTAAGCAACAGAAATGGTTCTGTATGAATTGTTCAGGATCCTAATAGTGGAAAGGTTACAGCAGAGAGGAGCCAGATGTTTTGAAGACACCGCTTGTACCTAGTTCCCTCCACCCCTGCAGGCCTGAAGTGGGAGATACTGGGTCTGTAGGAGTTAAAGATAGAAATTGTGTAAGGAATGTGTTCAATGGTTGTTTCTCTGCTCTTGTGTAAGGTGTAGCTGACCCCATTCACCTGTTCATTGATTGCATTGCTAGAGGAGGTGGACAGTGTTTGAAGGGATGGGAATATTACAGTATAGCATGGGTGTGCTAGGGGAACACTAGTGTCTGTGGTACTCTCTGGGAACTCTCTCATCCCAGAGTCACCAAGGAACTGTGGGAAGCCAGAGAAGATTACAACCACGTTAGAGATAGGGTTCTCAACCTCTAGGACACAACCCCTTTAGGGTTGCATATAAGGTATCTATATTATAATTTTAACAGTAGCAATCTTGCAGTTACAAAGTAGCAACAAATAGTTTTATGGTTGGGGCATGGTTTCAACTCACATGAGGAGCTCTTTTTCTGGATCACAGCATTAGGATGGTTTTAAACCACCAGGAAGGATTCCCCAGGGGAAGGTCATGACGTTCTGGGTACCCAATTTTCACATGGACAGGAAGCAGTCAAGGCCTGTCTTAGTTAGGGTTCCTATTGCTCTAACGAAACACCATGACTACAACTCAAGTTGGAGTTTAGTCAGCTTATACGTCCAATTAGCTTTTCAGCTCCCAACAGGAAAAGTCAGAAAAGGATCGCAAGAAGGACAGGAACCTGGGGGCAGGAACTGATGCAGAGGCTACTGAAGAATGAGTGCTGTTTACTTGTTTGCATAGCCAGCTTGCTCAACCAGCTTTCTTCTAGGATCCAGGAATACCACTTTAGGTATTGCACCACATACAATTGGTTGGGCTCTTACTCATTGATCATTAATTGAGAAACTGCTTTACAGCTGGGTCTCATGGTGGCATATCCTCAAGTGAGGCTCCTTCATCTCTAATGACTGTGTCTTGTGTCAAGTTGATACAAACACAGCATGTACAAGCCCTTAGTTAATAACTACAGACATAGGAATCTTCAACTGTGAGCGTTACAGCTTAAAAACGGACATGGGGTCTGTTTTTCCCATTCCCTGCTGATGAATTTAGAGTTTCTGTTTGTCACTTTTGAGTTTGTCGACTCTTGATGTTCTTAATAGCAGTGAACTTGTCTGTGTGAAAGTCAATAAAGTTCTCTTGTGCAGTCTGCAGGGATGAGCTTTTGTGCACCTGGCTATCCCAAGTTTAAACCCAAGCCTTTTCAAAGACACCGGATGTCTGTTGCTGTTCATACTCCCTCTTGGGATGGGAGGACTTTATTGCAAATGGGTTTTCATCACCTGCATTTTCTTCCTAAATTCAATATGCAATGCACCCCCAACTCCCGCAAATGGGGACCTGGCCCTAGGTACAGAGGAATCCTGACAATTTCACCTGGCACCCTGCATGGTCACCACTAGGGGCAGAATGTGTTGCACCCGTGAAGCTCCTTCAAGGCATCCATTTCTTAAGAGCACAAATAATCTCTTAATGTACGAGGTAAGTTTTTCAATCTCTTTTCTCCCCTTACCTTTTTTCGTCAGACATGGTACAGAATCATTAAGCCCAGAGCATCTGCATGCTTGTAGGTAGCAGCTAGCTCCTGAGGCTCTTTCCCCAAGACGCAGCTCTTTTCTGCAAAAACCATGGATCCTGCTGTAAGGCCTCCAGAGGAAGCAGACTTTTATTTTGATAAGTTTCTGGCAAATCTCCGTCCTGTGAGAGACTGCCTGAGTTAGGTCGCAGAACGATACCAAAAATATGACCTAAAATAAAATGTTTTAAAATCGATTAGATGTGTGCCTAGTGAAGATAAAATAGGTAATGGTAGTAGCTGTCGCAAATGCATTCTTTTTCATCTCTTGTGACTTCAGTAGCAATTAGCCTCAGAGTTGGTCAGCCAACAAGGAATGCAAATCTCTAAGCAGTTTGAGATAGTTCTGCCTGGAAACCGGCTTACTGACCAAGCCCATCGGAAAAACAAAAAGGTCCTGCTGTGCAGCCTGTAAGATGATTTGTTACAGCGCAAGCTTAAATCCAGTGCCCTGAAAGCAGGCAGGATCGACTAGGGGAGCTCCCTGTCCTTTGGGTGGGGCAAGACCACAGCAAATGAATTCACAGTCTCTGCCTCCCCTTTTCTGCTTGGTAAATTTTCAAGCCATTTTTCTCCTTACTTTTTTTTTTTTTTTTTTTTTTTTTTGGCAAACACGGGGCAAAATTTTTGATTCTAGAAACTCCGTCCTCCTAGGAAAGCAACTAGCTGCTGCCGCTCTTTCCCAGAAGGCAGCTCTTTGCCACGAAAGCCAAGGAAGCCGCAGTATGGCTGCCCTGGCACGCAAGCAAGCTCCGGCTTTGGTAAGCTCCTGCCGAACCTCACTCCTAAGACCTCGCGGGTCAGCCAGCATCTTAAATTTTGGGGTGCTCACAGATGTTTAGGATTTTGACAGCATGTCTAGATCCTCCCAGTGAGTGGCTTTTCAATTTAAACTAAGAGACTAGTAACCCCCACCTTCCCCTCCCCCATCCGACACAGGACCTGGTTTGAGGGACAGAGACTTACTGAAATTGTTGGAATCTTGGAAGGTTTGCACACTCTTCCTGGGACTCAGTTCATAGAGTTGTTTGTGGTAAGCGAATGCTAAACTTGCTGAGCGGTAAATCTGTCCATTTCCCAGGCTCCTGAAACTTTGACTTAAGATTTTTAGTTGATTAGATATGAGCCTACTGTAGATAAAATAGGCAGTGGGTTTCCCTGCTGCAAATGCTCACCTGTCTTTTCTCTCTTATCCTTCATCTGTTGTTCATTCGGTAGGAATTAGCTCCCGAGAAGCTCAGTGTCCAATGGAGGCACATCTCCAACCACTTCGATGTAACTCTGTCAGGAAACCTGCTTGCTACCCAGGTACGTATGGTACTTTGGCTAATATTATATTCCTTCAATTATTGTTTTCATTATTGGTGTTTCACTAAGAAACAGGAAACCAAACAACAAATAGTAAATGATTTTACCTCTTCAAAAATGATTTTAAAGACAATGAATTTAAAGAGATGTCATCCAAAAAACAAAAAATCTAGAGCTATTTCTAGAGCTAGACGCAACAACATTTACGAATGACTTCATCAAAATACGCCAGTGCATTTTCCCTGTGGCTATTTCTTTTCAAAAATCTCCTAGCAACAGTATTAGCGTGGTTGATACTGAAATTCTTTTGCATTGGGAAAGCTTTTATTTTTCTTTAAGGATTATTAAAATACATCCATTTCCTGCAATTTTCATATTGTTGTTTAGCTCTAAGAAATGTAAAATTACGACACTGCCTGCCAAATGGATGGGCCTGGAGATGGGATGTTAAACTGGGGTGGAACAATCTCAAAAAATGAATGATGAATATTCTCCCTTAAATGTTGGGACTCGTCAATCATATGCATATATAATGAAACAAATAAAATGCTTAGTACCCAATAGAGAAGCCTGAATGGAAAGGAGTAGGGAAAACTGAGTTAAGTGATCTACCTGAGTGCTGAATGAGGCCTTAGAGTGAATTGTTTTTCTAGTTCTGAGTCTGTTTGTTTTGGATGATGGATGTATAAAATTATTCAATAGTGAACTGTAAAATTCAATGGGGTGGCTACACGAGCTGAGATACATTGAGCCTGCTAAAATGGAGGAGTAAGTGTGGTTTATTTGCAGGGAATTTTTAAATAAATGTTGTATAATGAAGAAAATTTTCAAAGCATATGACAAGAATGGAAAGGCCAAAATAGGCAACAAGTCAGTCTAGATTTGGTGTTAAACATGAATAATCTTTCTGTATGAATTCAGAGGCATGTCTATCTAGATCTCTAGGTCTAGTGAGGCCTCATATAAAAACATATTCAAGCAAAGAATATATCAGTAACATCCCAGCAATCGACCCCTGCCCAGAATGCCCCAACACAAAACAAACACCATGGGCTTTTTGTTTGCTTTCTAGGTTTATGTGTTTTAGTCCTTTTGTTCTTTCTCTTTGGGGGGGGGAGGTTCTGAAGAAAATAGTTACACAGTTTGGTGGGTAATGAAGGTAGATGTTGGGAGGAATTTGGGAAAGGGAAAATATGAATGGAACATTTTAAAAAGCAAGCTCAGTACTAACAGAAAATTTTCCCCGTAAAATGCTGGATTCTTCTCTGTGTAGCAGGTGCCTCCAACTTGCTTTCTCTCAGAGGACAACCTTGAGATAGATCTTCATGTCTTCACCTCACAAGGGATGGGAGTGCAATCATGCACAAACAACCTAAGCAACAGAAATGGTTCTGTATGAATTGTTCAGGATCCTAATAGTGGAAAGGTTACAGCAGAGAGGAGCCAGATGTTTTGAAGACACCGCTTGTACCTAGTTCCCTCCACCCCTGCAGGCCTGAAGTGGGAGATACTGGGTCTGTAGGAGTTAAAGATAGAAATTGTGTAAGGAATGTGTTCAATGGTTGTTTCTCTGCTCTTGTGTAAGGTGTAGCTGACCCCATTCACCTGTTCATTGATTGCATTGCTAGAGGAGGTGGACAGTGTTTGAAGGGATGGGAATATTACAGTATAGCATGGGTGTGCTAGGGGAACACTAGTGTCTGTGGTACTCTCTGGGAACTCTCTCATCCCAGAGTCACCAAGGAACTGTGGGAAGCCAGAGAAGATTACAACCACGTTAGAGATAGGGTTCTCAACCTCTAGGACACAACCCCTTTAGGGTTGCATATAAGGTATCTATATTATAATTTTAACAGTAGCAATCTTGCAGTTACAAAGTAGCAACAAATAGTTTTATGGTTGGGGCATGGTTTCAACTCACATGAGGAGCTCTTTTTCTGGATCACAGCATTAGGATGGTTTTAAACCACCAGGAAGGATTCCCCAGGGGAAGGTCATGACGTTCTGGGTACCCAATTTTCACATGGACAGGAAGCAGTCAAGGCCTGTCTTAGTTAGGGTTCCTATTGCTCTAACGAAACACCATGACTACAACTCAAGTTGGAGTTTAGTCAGCTTATACGTCCAATTAGCTTTTCAGCTCCCAACAGGAAAAGTCAGAAAAGGATCGCAAGAAGGACAGGAACCTGGGGGCAGGAACTGATGCAGAGGCTACTGAAGAATGAGTGCTGTTTACTTGTTTGCATAGCCAGCTTGCTCAACCAGCTTTCTTCTAGGATCCAGGAATACCACTTTAGGTATTGCACCACATACAATTGGTTGGGCTCTTACTCATTGATCATTAATTGAGAAACTGCTTTACAGCTGGGTCTCATGGTGGCATATCCTCAAGTGAGGCTCCTTCATCTCTAATGACTGTGTCTTGTGTCAAGTTGATACAAACACAGCATGTACAAGCCCTTAGTTAATAACTACAGACATAGGAATCTTCAACTGTGAGCGTTACAGCTTAAAAACGGACATGGGGTCTGTTTTTCCCATTCCCTGCTGATGAATTTAGAGTTTCTGTTTGTCACTTTTGAGTTTGTCGACTCTTGATGTTCTTAATAGCAGTGAACTTGTCTGTGTGAAAGTCAATAAAGTTCTCTTGTGCAGTCTGCAGGGATGAGCTTTTGTGCACCTGGCTATCCCAAGTTTAAACCCAAGCCTTTTCAAAGACACCGGATGTCTGTTGCTGTTCATACTCCCTCTTGGGATGGGAGGACTTTATTGCAAATGGGTTTTCATCACCTGCATTTTCTTCCTAAATTCAATATGCAATGCACCCCCAACTCCCGCAAATGGGGACCTGGCCCTAGGTACAGAGGAATCCTGACAATTTCACCTGGCACCCTGCATGGTCACCACTAGGGGCAGAATGTGTTGCACCCGTGAAGCTCCTTCAAGGCATCCATTTCTTAAGAGCACAAATAATCTCTTAATGTACGAGGTAAGTTTTTCAATCTCTTTTCTCCCCTTACCTTTTTTCGTCAGACATGGTACAGAATCATTAAGCCCAGAGCATCTGCATGCTTGTAGGTAGCAGCTAGCTCCTGAGGCTCTTTCCCCAAGACGCAGCTCTTTTCTGCAAAAACCATGGATCCTGCTGTAAGGCCTCCAGAGGAAGCAGACTTTTATTTTGATAAGTTTCTGGCAAATCTCCGTCCTGTGAGAGACTGCCTGAGTTAGGTCGCAGAACGATACCAAAAATATGACCTAAAATAAAATGTTTTAAAATCGATTAGATGTGTGCCTAGTGAAGATAAAATAGGTAATGGTAGTAGCTGTCGCAAATGCATTCTTTTTCATCTCTTGTGACTTCAGTAGCAATTAGCCTCAGAGTTGGTCAGCCAACAAGGAATGCAAATCTCTAAGCAGTTTGAGATAGTTCTGCCTGGAAACCGGCTTACTGACCAAGCCCATCGGAAAAACAAAAAGGTCCTGCTGTGCAGCCTGTAAGATGATTTGTTACAGCGCAAGCTTAAATCCAGTGCCCTGAAAGCAGGCAGGATCGACTAGGGGAGCTCCCTGTCCTTTGGGTGGGGCAAGACCACAGCAAATGAATTCACAGTCTCTGCCTCCCCTTTTCTGCTTGGTAAATTTTCAAGCCATTTTTCTCCTTACTTTTTTTTTTTTTTTTTTTTTTTTTTGGCAAACACGGGGCAAAATTTTTGATTCTAGAAACTCCGTCCTCCTAGGAAAGCAACTAGCTGCTGACGCTCTTTCCCAGAAGGCAGCTCTTTGCCACGAAAGCCAAGGAAGCCGCAGTATGGTTGCCCTGGCACGCAAGCAAGCTCCGGCTTTGGTAAGCTCCTGCCGAACCTCACTCCTAAGACCTCGCGGGTCAGCCAGCATCTTAAATTTTGGGGTGCTCACAGATGTTTAGGATTTTGACAGCATGTCTAGATCCTCCCAGTGAGTGGCTTTTCAATTTAAACTAAGAGACTAGTAACCCCCACCTTCCCCTCCCCCATCCGACACAGGACCTGGTTTGAGGGACAGAGACTTACTGAAATTGTTGGAATCTTGGAAGGTTTGCACACTCTTCCTGGGACTCAGTTCATAGAGTTGTTTGTGGTAAGCGAATGCTAAACTTGCTGAGCGGTAAATCTGTCCATTTCCCAGGCTCCTGAAACTTTGACTTAAGATTTTTAGTTGATTAGATATGAGCCTACTGTAGATAAAATAGGCAGTGGGTTTCCCTGCTGCAAATGCTCACCTGTCTTTTCTCTCTTATCCTTCATCTGTTGTTCATTCGGTAGGAATTAGCTCCCGAGAAGCTCAGTGTCCAATGGAGGCACATCTCCAACCACTTCGATGTAACTCTGTCAGGAAACCTGCTTGCTACCCAGGTACGTATGGTACTTTGGCTAATATTATATTCCTTCAATTATTGTTTTCATTATTGGTGTTTCACTAAGAAACAGGAAACCAAACAACAAATAGTAAATGATTTTACCTCTTCAAAAATGATTTTAAAGACAATGAATTTAAAGAGATGTCATCCAAAAAACAAAAAATCTAGAGCTATTTCTAGAGCTAGACGCAACAACATTTACGAATGACTTCATCAAAATACGCCAGTGCATTTTCCCTGTGGCTATTTCTTTTCAAAAATCTCCTAGCAACAGTATTAGCGTGGTTGATACTGAAATTCTTTTGCATTGGGAAAGCTTTTATTTTTCTTTAAGGATTATTAAAATACATCCATTTCCTGCAATTTTCATATTGTTGTTTAGCTCTAAGAAATGTAAAATTACGACACTGCCTGCCAAATGGATGGGCCTGGAGATGGGATGTTAAACTGGGGTGGAACAATCTCAAAAAATGAATGATGAATATTCTCCCTTAAATGTTGGGACTCGTCAATCATATGCATATATAATGAAACAAATAAAATGCTTAGTACCCAATAGAGAAGCCTGAATGGAAAGGAGTAGGGAAAACTGAGTTAAGTGATCTACCTGAGTGCTGAATGAGGCCTTAGAGTGAATTGTTTTTCTAGTTCTGAGTCTGTTTGTTTTGGATGATGGATGTATAAAATTATTCAATAGTGAACTGTAAAATTCAATGGGGTGGCTACACGAGCTGAGATACATTGAGCCTGCTAAAATGGAGGAGTAAGTGTGGTTTATTTGCAGGGAATTTTTAAATAAATGTTGTATAATGAAGAAAATTTTCAAAGCATATGACAAGAATGGAAAGGCCAAAATAGGCAACAAGTCAGTCTAGATTTGGTGTTAAACATGAATAATCTTTCTGTATGAATTCAGAGGCATGACTATCTAGATCTCTAGGTCTAGTGAGGCCTCATATAAAAACATATTCAAGCAAAGAATATATCAGTAACATCCCAGCAATCGACCCCTGCCCAGAATGCCCCAACACAAAACAAACACCATGGGCTTTTTGTTTGCTTTCTAGGTTTATGTGTTTTAGTCCTTTTGTTCTTTCTCTTTGGGGGGGGGAGGTTCTGAAGAAAATAGTTACACAGTTTGGTGGGTAATGAAGGTAGATGTTGGGAGGAATTTGGGAAAGGGAAAATATGAATGGAACATTTTAAAAAGCAAGCTCAGTACTAACAGAAAATTTTCCCCGTAAAATGCTGGATTCTTCTCTGTGTAGCAGGTGCCTCCAACTTGCTTTCTCTCAGAGGACAACCTTGAGATAGATCTTCATGTCTTCACCTCACAAGGGATGGGAGTGCAATCATGCACAAACAACCTAAGCAACAGAAATGGTTCTGTATGAATTGTTCAGGATCCTAATAGTGGAAAGGTTACAGCAGAGAGGAGCCAGATGTTTTGAAGACACCGCTTGTACCTAGTTCCCTCCACCCCTGCAGGCCTGAAGTGGGAGATACTGGGTCTGTAGGAGTTAAAGATAGAAATTGTGTAAGGAATGTGTTCAATGGTTGTTTCTCTGCTCTTGTGTAAGGTGTAGCTGACCCCATTCACCTGTTCATTGATTGCATTGCTAGAGGAGGTGGACAGTGTTTGAAGGGATGGGAATATTACAGTATAGCATGGGTGTGCTAGGGGAACACTAGTGTCTGTGGTACTCTCTGGGAACTCTCTCATCCCAGAGTCACCAAGGAACTGTGGGAAGCCAGAGAAGATTACAACCACGTTAGAGATAGGGTTCTCAACCTCTAGGACACAACCCCTTTAGGGTTGCATATAAGGTATCTATATTATAATTTTAACAGTAGCAATCTTGCAGTTACAAAGTAGCAACAAATAGTTTTATGGTTGGGGCATGGTTTCAACTCACATGAGGAGCTCTTTTTCTGGATCACAGCATTAGGATGGTTTTAAACCACCAGGAAGGATTCCCCAGGGGAAGGTCATGACGTTCTGGGTACCCAATTTTCACATGGACAGGAAGCAGTCAAGGCCTGTCTTAGTTAGGGTTCCTATTGCTCTAACGAAACACCATGACTACAACTCAAGTTGGAGTTTAGTCAGCTTATACGTCCAATTAGCTTTTCAGCTCCCAACAGGAAAAGTCAGAAAAGGATCGCAAGAAGGACAGGAACCTGGGGGCAGGAACTGATGCAGAGGCTACTGAAGAATGAGTGCTGTTTACTTGTTTGCATAGCCAGCTTGCTCAACCAGCTTTCTTCTAGGATCCAGGAATACCACTTTAGGTATTGCACCACATACAATTGGTTGGGCTCTTACTCATTGATCATTAATTGAGAAACTGCTTTACAGCTGGGTCTCATGGTGGCATATCCTCAAGTGAGGCTCCTTCATCTCTAATGACTGTGTCTTGTGTCAAGTTGATACAAACACAGCATGTACAAGCCCTTAGTTAATAACTACAGACATAGGAATCTTCAACTGTGAGCGTTACAGCTTAAAAACGGACATGGGGTCTGTTTTTCCCATTCCCTGCTGATGAATTTAGAGTTTCTGTTTGTCACTTTTGAGTTTGTCGACTCTTGATGTTCTTAATAGCAGTGAACTTGTCTGTGTGAAAGTCAATAAAGTTCTCTTGTGCAGTCTGCAGGGATGAGCTTTTGTGCACCTGGCTATCCCAAGTTTAAACCCAAGCCTTTTCAAAGACACCGGATGTCTGTTGCTGTTCATACTCCCTCTTGGGATGGGAGGACTTTATTGCAAATGGGTTTTCATCACCTGCATTTTCTTCCTAAATTCAATATGCAATGCACCCCCAACTCCCGCAAATGGGGACCTGGCCCTAGGTACAGAGGAATCCTGACAATTTCACCTGGCACCCTGCATGGTCACCACTAGGGGCAGAATGTGTTGCACCCGTGAAGCTCCTTCAAGGCATCCATTTCTTAAGAGCACAAATAATCTCTTAATGTACGAGGTAAGTTTTTCAATCTCTTTTCTCCCCTTACCTTTTTTCGTCAGACATGGTACAGAATCATTAAGCCCAGAGCATCTGCATGCTTGTAGGTAGCAGCTAGCTCCTGAGGCTCTTTCCCCAAGACGCAGCTCTTTTCTGCAAAAACCATGGATCCTGCTGTAAGGCCTCCAGAGGAAGCAGACTTTTATTTTGATAAGTTTCTGGCAAATCTCCGTCCTGTGAGAGACTGCCTGAGTTAGGTCGCAGAACGATACCAAAAATATGACCTAAAATAAAATGTTTTAAAATCGATTAGATGTGTGCCTAGTGAAGATAAAATAGGTAATGGTAGTAGCTGTCGCAAATGCATTCTTTTTCATCTCTTGTGACTTCAGTAGCAATTAGCCTCAGAGTTGGTCAGCCAACAAGGAATGCAAATCTCTAAGCAGTTTGAGATAGTTCTGCCTGGAAACCGGCTTACTGACCAAGCCCATCGGAAAAACAAAAAGGTCCTGCTGTGCAGCCTGTAAGATGATTTGTTACAGCGCAAGCTTAAATCCAGTGCCCTGAAAGCAGGCAGGATCGACTAGGGGAGCTCCCTGTCCTTTGGGTGGGGCAAGACCACAGCAAATGAATTCACAGTCTCTGCCTCCCCTTTTCTGCTTGGTAAATTTTCAAGCCATTTTTCTCCTTACTTTTTTTTTTTTTTTTTTTTTTTTTTTGGCAAACACGGGGCAAAATTTTTGATTCTAGAAACTCCGTCCTCCTAGGAAAGCAACTAGCTGCTGACGCTCTTTCCCAGAAGGCAGCTCTTTGCCACGAAAGCCAAGGAAGCCGCAGTATGGCTGCCCTGGCACGCAAGCAAGCTCCGGCTTTGGTAAGCTCCTGCCGAACCTCACTCCTAAGACCTCGCGGGTCAGCCAGCATCTTAAATTTTGGGGTGCTCACAGATGTTTAGGATTTTGACAGCATGTCTAGATCCTCCCAGTGAGTGGCTTTTCAATTTAAACTAAGAGACTAGTAACCCCCACCTTCCCCTCCCCCATCCGACACAGGACCTGGTTTGAGGGACAGAGACTTACTGAAATTGTTGGAATCTTGGAAGGTTTGCACACTCTTCCTGGGACTCAGTTCATAGAGTTGTTTGTGGTAAGCGAATGCTAAACTTGCTGAGCGGTAAATCTGTCCATTTCCCAGGCTCCTGAAACTTTGACTTAAGATTTTTAGTTGATTAGATATGAGCCTACTGTAGATAAAATAGGCAGTGGGTTTCCCTGCTGCAAATGCTCACCTGTCTTTTCTCTCTTATCCTTCATCTGTTGTTCATTCGGTAGGAATTAGCTCCCGAGAAGCTCAGTGTCCAATGGAGGCACATCTCCAACCACTTCGATGTAACTCTGTCAGGAAACCTGCTTGCTACCCAGGTACGTATGGTACTTTGGCTAATATTATATTCCTTCAATTATTGTTTTCATTATTGGTGTTTCACTAAGAAACAGGAAACCAAACAACAAATAGTAAATGATTTTACCTCTTCAAAAATGATTTTAAAGACAATGAATTTAAAGAGATGTCATCCAAAAAACAAAAAATCTAGAGCTATTTCTAGAGCTAGACGCAACAACATTTACGAATGACTTCATCAAAATACGCCAGTGCATTTTCCCTGTGGCTATTTCTTTTCAAAAATCTCCTAGCAACAGTATTAGCGTGGTTGATACTGAAATTCTTTTGCATTGGGAAAGCTTTTATTTTTCTTTAAGGATTATTAAAATACATCCATTTCCTGCAATTTTCATATTGTTGTTTAGCTCTAAGAAATGTAAAATTACGACACTGCCTGCCAAATGGATGGGCCTGGAGATGGGATGTTAAACTGGGGTGGAACAATCTCAAAAAATGAATGATGAATATTCTCCCTTAAATGTTGGGACTCGTCAATCATATGCATATATAATGAAACAAATAAAATGCTTAGTACCCAATAGAGAAGCCTGAATGGAAAGGAGTAGGGAAAACTGAGTTAAGTGATCTACCTGAGTGCTGAATGAGGCCTTAGAGTGAATTGTTTTTCTAGTTCTGAGTCTGTTTGTTTTGGATGATGGATGTATAAAATTATTCAATAGTGAACTGTAAAATTCAATGGGGTGGCTACACGAGCTGAGATACATTGAGCCTGCTAAAATGGAGGAGTAAGTGTGGTTTATTTGCAGGGAATTTTTATTTATTTTTTTTTTTATTTTTTTTTTAAATATTTATTTATTTGTTTGTTTGTTTGTTTATTTATTTATTTATTTATACGATATTCTGTCTGTATGTCTGCAGGCCAGAAGAGGGCACCAGACCTCATTACAGATGGTTGTGAGCCACCATGTGGTTGCTGGGAATTGAACTCAGGACCTTTGGAAGAGCAGGCAATGCTCTTAACCACTGAGCCATCTCTCCAGCCCCTGCAGGGAATTTTTAAATAAATGTTGTATAATGAAGAAAATTTTCAAAGCATATGACAAGAATGGAAAGGCCAAAATAGGCAACAAGTCAGTCTAGATTTGGTGTTAAACATGAATAATCTTTCTGTATGAATTCAGAGGCATGACTATCTAGATCTCTAGGTCTAGTGAGGCCTCATATAAAAACATATTCAAGCAAAGAATATATCAGTAACATCCCAGCAATCGACCCCTGCCCAGAATGCCCCAACACAAAACAAACACCATGGGCTTTTTGTTTGCTTTCTAGGTTTATGTGTTTTAGTCCTTTTGTTCTTTCTCTTTGGGGGGGGGAGGTTCTGAAGAAAATAGTTACACAGTTTGGTGGGTAATGAAGGTAGATGTTGGGAGGAATTTGGGAAAGGGAAAATATGAATGGAACATTTTAAAAAGCAAGCTCAGTACTAACAGAAAATTTTCCCCGTAAAATGCTGGATTCTTCTCTGTGTAGCAGGTGCCTCCAACTTGCTTTCTCTCAGAGGACAACCTTGAGATAGATCTTCATGTCTTCACCTCACAAGGGATGGGAGTGCAATCATGCACAAACAACCTAAGCAACAGAAATGGTTCTGTATGAATTGTTCAGGATCCTAATAGTGGAAAGGTTACAGCAGAGAGGAGCCAGATGTTTTGAAGACACCGCTTGTACCTAGTTCCCTCCACCCCTGCAGGCCTGAAGTGGGAGATACTGGGTCTGTAGGAGTTAAAGATAGAAATTGTGTAAGGAATGTGTTCAATGGTTGTTTCTCTGCTCTTGTGTAAGGTGTAGCTGACCCCATTCACCTGTTCATTGATTGCATTGCTAGAGGAGGTGGACAGTGTTTGAAGGGATGGGAATATTACAGTATAGCATGGGTGTGCTAGGGGAACACTAGTGTCTGTGGTACTCTCTGGGAACTCTCTCATCCCAGAGTCACCAAGGAACTGTGGGAAGCCAGAGAAGATTACAACCACGTTAGAGATAGGGTTCTCAACCTCTAGGACACAACCCCTTTAGGGTTGCATATAAGGTATCTATATTATAATTTTAACAGTAGCAATCTTGCAGTTACAAAGTAGCAACAAATAGTTTTATGGTTGGGGCATGGTTTCAACTCACATGAGGAGCTCTTTTTCTGGATCACAGCATTAGGATGGTTTTAAACCACCAGGAAGGATTCCCCAGGGGAAGGTCATGACGTTCTGGGTACCCAATTTTCACATGGACAGGAAGCAGTCAAGGCCTGTCTTAGTTAGGGTTCCTATTGCTCTAACGAAACACCATGACTACAACTCAAGTTGGAGTTTAGTCAGCTTATACGTCCAATTAGCTTTTCAGCTCCCAACAGGAAAAGTCAGAAAAGGATCGCAAGAAGGACAGGAACCTGGGGGCAGGAACTGATGCAGAGGCTACTGAAGAATGAGTGCTGTTTACTTGTTTGCATAGCCAGCTTGCTCAACCAGCTTTCTTCTAGGATCCAGGAATACCACTTTAGGTATTGCACCACATACAATTGGTTGGGCTCTTACTCATTGATCATTAATTGAGAAACTGCTTTACAGCTGGGTCTCATGGTGGCATATCCTCAAGTGAGGCTCCTTCATCTCTAATGACTGTGTCTTGTGTCAAGTTGATACAAACACAGCATGTACAAGCCCTTAGTTAATAACTACAGACATAGGAATCTTCAACTGTGAGCGTTACAGCTTAAAAACGGACATGGGGTCTGTTTTTCCCATTCCCTGCTGATGAATTTAGAGTTTCTGTTTGTCACTTTTGAGTTTGTCGACTCTTGATGTTCTTAATAGCAGTGAACTTGTCTGTGTGAAAGTCAATAAAGTTCTCTTGTGCAGTCTGCAGGGATGAGCTTTTGTGCACCTGGCTATCCCAAGTTTAAACCCAAGCCTTTTCAAAGACACCGGATGTCTGTTGCTGTTCATACTCCCTCTTGGGATGGGAGGACTTTATTGCAAATGGGTTTTCATCACCTGCATTTTCTTCCTAAATTCAATATGCAATGCACCCCCAACTCCCGCAAATGGGGACCTGGCCCTAGGTACAGAGGAATCCTGACAATTTCACCTGGCACCCTGCATGGTCACCACTAGGGGCAGAATGTGTTGCACCCGTGAAGCTCCTTCAAGGCATCCATTTCTTAAGAGCACAAATAATCTCTTAATGTACGAGGTAAGTTTTTCAATCTCTTTTCTCCCCTTACCTTTTTTCGTCAGACATGGTACAGAATCATTAAGCCCAGAGCATCTGCATGCTTGTAGGTAGCAGCTAGCTCCTGAGGCTCTTTCCCCAAGACGCAGCTCTTTTCTGCAAAAACCATGGATCCTGCTGTAAGGCCTCCAGAGGAAGCAGACTTTTATTTTGATAAGTTTCTGGCAAATCTCCGTCCTGTGAGAGACTGCCTGAGTTAGGTCGCAGAACGATACCAAAAATATGACCTAAAATAAAATGTTTTAAAATCGATTAGATGTGTGCCTAGTGAAGATAAAATAGGTAATGGTAGTAGCTGTCGCAAATGCATTCTTTTTCATCTCTTGTGACTTCAGTAGCAATTAGCCTCAGAGTTGGTCAGCCAACAAGGAATGCAAATCTCTAAGCAGTTTGAGATAGTTCTGCCTGGAAACCGGCTTACTGACCAAGCCCATCGGAAAAACAAAAAGGTCCTGCTGTGCAGCCTGTAAGATGATTTGTTACAGCGCAAGCTTAAATCCAGTGCCCTGAAAGCAGGCAGGATCGACTAGGGGAGCTCCCTGTCCTTTGGGTGGGGCAAGACCACAGCAAATGAATTCACAGTCTCTGCCTCCCCTTTTCTGCTTGGTAAATTTTCAAGCCATTTTTCTCCTTACTTTTTTTTTTTTTTTTTTTTTTTTTTTGGCAAACACGGGGCAAAATTTTTGATTCTAGAAACTCCGTCCTCCTAGGAAAGCAACTAGCTGCTGACGCTCTTTCCCAGAAGGCAGCTCTTTGCCACGAAAGCCAAGGAAGCCGCAGTATGGCTGCCCTGGCACGCAAGCAAGCTCCGGCTTTGGTAAGCTCCTGCCGAACCTCACTCCTAAGACCTCGCGGGTCAGCCAGCATCTTAAATTTTGGGGTGCTCACAGATGTTTAGGATTTTGACAGCATGTCTAGATCCTCCCAGTGAGTGGCTTTTCAATTTAAACTAAGAGACTAGTAACCCCCACCTTCCCCTCCCCCATCCGACACAGGACCTGGTTTGAGGGACAGAGACTTACTGAAATTGTTGGAATCTTGGAAGGTTTGCACACTCTTCCTGGGACTCAGTTCATAGAGTTGTTTGTGGTAAGCGAATGCTAAACTTGCTGAGCGGTAAATCTGTCCATTTCCCAGGCTCCTGAAACTTTGACTTAAGATTTTTAGTTGATTAGATATGAGCCTACTGTAGATAAAATAGGCAGTGGGTTTCCCTGCTGCAAATGCTCACCTGTCTTTTCTCTCTTATCCTTCATCTGTTGTTCATTCGATAGGAATTAGCTCCCGAGAAGCTCAGTGTCCAATGGAGGCACATCTCCAACCACTTCGATGTAACTCTGTCAGGAAACCTGCTTGCTACCCAGGTACGTATGGTACTTTGGCTAATATTATATTCCTTCAATTATTGTTTTCATTATTGGTGTTTCACTAAGAAACAGGAAACCAAACAACAAATAGTAAATGATTTTACCTCTTCAAAAATGATTTTAAAGACAATGAATTTAAAGAGATGTCATCCAAAAAACAAAAAATCTAGAGCTATTTCTAGAGCTAGACGCAACAACATTTACGAATGACTTCATCAAAATACGCCAGTGCATTTTCCCTGTGGCTATTTCTTTTCAAAAATCTCCTAGCAACAGTATTAGCGTGGTTGATACTGAAATTCTTTTGCATTGGGAAAGCTTTTATTTTTCTTTAAGGATTATTAAAATACATCCATTTCCTGCAATTTTCATATTGTTGTTTAGCTCTAAGAAATGTAAAATTACGACACTGCCTGCCAAATGGATGGGCCTGGAGATGGGATGTTAAACTGGGGTGGAACAATCTCAAAAAATGAATGATGAATATTCTCCCTTAAATGTTGGGACTCGTCAATCATATGCATATATAATGAAACAAATAAAATGCTTAGTACCCAATAGAGAAGCCTGAATGGAAAGGAGTAGGGAAAACTGAGTTAAGTGATCTACCTGAGTGCTGAATGAGGCCTTAGAGTGAATTGTTTTTCTAGTTCTGAGTCTGTTTGTTTTGGATGATGGATGTATAAAATTATTCAATAGTGAACTGTAAAATTCAATGGGGTGGCTACACGAGCTGAGATACATTGAGCCTGCTAAAATGGAGGAGTAAGTGTGGTTTATTTGCAGGGAATTTTTAAATAAATGTTGTATAATGAAGAAAATTTTCAAAGCATATGACAAGAATGGAAAGGCCAAAATAGGCAACAAGTCAGTCTAGATTTGGTGTTAAACATGAATAATCTTTCTGTATGAATTCAGAGGCATGACTATCTAGATCTCTAGGTCTAGTGAGGCCTCATATAAAAACATATTCAAGCAAAGAATATATCAGTAACATCCCAGCAATCGACCCCTGCCCAGAATGCCCCAACACAAAACAAACACCATGGGCTTTTTGTTTGCTTTCTAGGTTTATGTGTTTTAGTCCTTTTGTTCTTTCTCTTTGGGGGGGGGGAGGTTCTGAAGAAAATAGTTACACAGTTTGGTGGGTAATGAAGGTAGATGTTGGGAGGAATTTGGGAAAGGGAAAATATGAATGGAACATTTTAAAAAGCAAGCTCAGTACTAACAGAAAATTTTCCCCGTAAAATGCTGGATTCTTCTCTGTGTAGCAGGTGCCTCCAACTTGCTTTCTCTCAGAGGACAACCTTGAGATAGATCTTCATGTCTTCACCTCACAAGGGATGGGAGTGCAATCATGCACAAACAACCTAAGCAACAGAAATGGTTCTGTATGAATTGTTCAGGATCCTAATAGTGGAAAGGTTACAGCAGAGAGGAGCCAGATGTTTTGAAGACACCGCTTGTACCTAGTTCCCTCCACCCCTGCAGACCTGAAGTGGGAGATACTGGGTCTGTAGGAGTTAAAGATAGAAATTGTGTAAGGAATGTGTTCAATGGTTGTTTCTCTGCTCTTGTGTAAGGTGTAGCTGACCCCATTCACCTGTTCATTGATTGCATTGCTAGAGGAGGTGGACAGTGTTTGAAGGGATGGGAATATTACAGTATAGCATGGGTGTGCTAGGGGAACACTAGTGTCTGTGGTACTCTCTGGGAACTCTCTCATCCCAGAGTCACCAAGGAACTGTGGGAAGCCAGAGAAGATTACAACCACGTTAGAGATAGGGTTCTCAACCTCTAGGACACAACCCCTTTAGGGTTGCATATAAGGTATCTATATTATAATTTTAACAGTAGCAATCTTGCAGTTACAAAGTAGCAACAAATAGTTTTATGGTTGGGGCATGGTTTCAACTCACATGAGGAGCTCTTTTTCTGGATCACAGCATTAGGATGGTTTTAAACCACCAGGAAGGATTCCCCAGGGGAAGGTCATGACGTTCTGGGTACCCAATTTTCACATGGACAGGAAGCAGTCAAGGCCTGTCTTAGTTAGGGTTCCTATTGCTCTAACGAAACACCATGACTACAACTCAAGTTGGAGTTTAGTCAGCTTATACGTCCAATTAGCTTTTCAGCTCCCAACAGGAAAAGTCAGAAAAGGATCGCAAGAAGGACAGGAACCTGGGGGCAGGAACTGATGCAGAGGCTACTGAAGAATGAGTGCTGTTTACTTGTTTGCATAGCCAGCTTGCTCAACCAGCTTTCTTCTAGGATCCAGGAATACCACTTTAGGTATTGCACCACATACAATTGGTTGGGCTCTTACTCATTGATCATTAATTGAGAAACTGCTTTACAGCTGGGTCTCATGGTGGCATATCCTCAAGTGAGGCTCCTTCATCTCTAATGACTGTGTCTTGTGTCAAGTTGATACAAACACAGCATGTACAAGCCCTTAGTTAATAACTACAGACATAGGAATCTTCAACTGTGAGCGTTACAGCTTAAAAACGGACATGGGGTCTGTTTTTCCCATTCCCTGCTGATGAATTTAGAGTTTCTGTTTGTCACTTTTGAGTTTGTCGACTCTTGATGTTCTTAATAGCAGTGAACTTGTCTGTGTGAAAGTCAATAAAGTTCTCTTGTGCAGTCTGCAGGGATGAGCTTTTGTGCACCTGGCTATCCCAAGTTTAAACCCAAGCCTTTTCAAAGACACCGGATGTCTGTTGCTGTTCATACTCCCTCTTGGGATGGGAGGACTTTATTGCAAATGGGTTTTCATCACCTGCATTTTCTTCCTAAATTCAATATGCAATGCACCCCCAACTCCCGCAAATGGGGACCTGGCCCTAGGTACAGAGGAATCCTGACAATTTCACCTGGCACCCTGCATGGTCACCACTAGGGGCAGAATGTGTTGCACCCGTGAAGCTCCTTCAAGGCATCCATTTCTTAAGAGCACAAATAATCTCTTAATGTACGAGGTAAGTTTTTCAATCTCTTTTCTCCCCTTACCTTTTTTCGTCAGACATGGTACAGAATCATTAAGCCCAGAGCATCTGCATGCTTGTAGGTAGCAGCTAGCTCCTGAGGCTCTTTCCCCAAGACGCAGCTCTTTTCTGCAAAAACCATGGATCCTGCTGTAAGGCCTCCAGAGGAAGCAGACTTTTATTTTGATAAGTTTCTGGCAAATCTCCGTCCTGTGAGAGACTGCCTGAGTTAGGTCGCAGAACGATACCAAAAATATGACCTAAAATAAAATGTTTTAAAATCGATTAGATGTGTGCCTAGTGAAGATAAAATAGGTAATGGTAGTAGCTGTCGCAAATGCATTCTTTTTCATCTCTTGTGACTTCAGTAGCAATTAGCCTCAGAGTTGGTCAGCCAACAAGGAATGCAAATCTCTAAGCAGTTTGAGATAGTTCTGCCTGGAAACCGGCTTACTGACCAAGCCCATCGGAAAAACAAAAAGGTCCTGCTGTGCAGCCTGTAAGATGATTTGTTACAGCGCAAGCTTAAATCCAGTGCCCTGAAAGCAGGCAGGATCGACTAGGGGAGCTCCCTGTCCTTTGGGTGGGGCAAGACCACAGCAAATGAATTCACAGTCTCTGCCTCCCCTTTTCTGCTTGGTAAATTTTCAAGCCATTTTTCTCCTTACTTTTTTTTTTTTTTTTTTTTTTTTTTTTTTTTGGCAAACACGGGGCAAAATTTTTGATTCTAGAAACTCCGTCCTCCTAGGAAAGCAACTAGCTGCTGACGCTCTTTCCCAGAAGGCAGCTCTTTGCCACGAAAGCCAAGGAAGCCGCAGTATGGCTGCCCTGGCACGCAAGCAAGCTCCGGCTTTGGTAAGCTCCTGCCGAACCTCACTCCTAAGACCTCGCGGGTCAGCCAGCATCTTAAATTTTGGGGTGCTCACAGATGTTTAGGATTTTGACAGCATGTCTAGATCCTCCCAGTGAGTGGCTTTTCAATTTAAACTAAGAGACTAGTAACCCCCACCTTCCCCTCCCCCATCCGACACAGGACCTGGTTTGAGGGACAGAGACTTACTGAAATTGTTGGAATCTTGGAAGGTTTGCACACTCTTCCTGGGACTCAGTTCATAGAGTTGTTTGTGGTAAGCGAATGCTAAACTTGCTGAGCGGTAAATCTGTCCATTTCCCAGGCTCCTGAAACTTTGACTTAAGATTTTTAGTTGATTAGATATGAGCCTACTGTAGATAAAATAGGCAGTGGGTTTCCCTGCTGCAAATGCTCACCTGTCTTTTCTCTCTTATCCTTCATCTGTTGTTCATTCGGTAGGAATTAGCTCCCGAGAAGCTCAGTGTCCAATGGAGGCACATCTCCAACCACTTCGATGTAACTCTGTCAGGAAACCTGCTTGCTACCCAGGTACGTATGGTACTTTGGCTAATATTATATTCCTTCAATTATTGTTTTCATTATTGGTGTTTCACTAAGAAACAGGAAACCAAACAACAAATAGTAAATGATTTTACCTCTTCAAAAATGATTTTAAAGACAATGAATTTAAAGAGATGTCATCCAAAAAACAAAAAATCTAGAGCTATTTCTAGAGCTAGACGCAACAACATTTACGAATGACTTCATCAAAATACGCCAGTGCATTTTCCCTGTGGCTATTTCTTTTCAAAAATCTCCTAGCAACAGTATTAGCGTGGTTGATACTGAAATTCTTTTGCATTGGGAAAGCTTTTATTTTTCTTTAAGGATTATTAAAATACATCCATTTCCTGCAATTTTCATATTGTTGTTTAGCTCTAAGAAATGTAAAATTACGACACTGCCTGCCAAATGGATGGGCCTGGAGATGGGATGTTAAACTGGGGTGGAACAATCTCAAAAAATGAATGATGAATATTCTCCCTTAAATGTTGGGACTCGTCAATCATATGCATATATAATGAAACAAATAAAATGCTTAGTACCCAATAGAGAAGCCTGAATGGAAAGGAGTAGGGAAAACTGAGTTAAGTGATCTACCTGAGTGCTGAATGAGGCCTTAGAGTGAATTGTTTTTCTAGTTCTGAGTCTGTTTGTTTTGGATGATGGATGTATAAAATTATTCAATAGTGAACTGTAAAATTCAATGGGGTGGCTACACGAGCTGAGATACATTGAGCCTGCTAAAATGGAGGAGTAAGTGTGGTTTATTTGCAGGGAATTTTTAAATAAATGTTGTATAATGAAGAAAATTTTCAAAGCATATGACAAGAATGGAAAGGCCAAAATAGGCAACAAGTCAGTCTAGATTTGGTGTTAAACATGAATAATCTTTCTGTATGAATTCAGAGGCATGACTATCTAGATCTCTAGGTCTAGTGAGGCCTCATATAAAAACATATTCAAGCAAAGAATATATCAGTAACATCCCAGCAATCGACCCCTGCCCAGAATGCCCCAACACAAAACAAACACCATGGGCTTTTTGTTTGCTTTCTAGGTTTATGTGTTTTAGTCCTTTTGTTCTTTCTCTTTGGGGGGGGGGAGGTTCTGAAGAAAATAGTTACACAGTTTGGTGGGTAATGAAGGTAGATGTTGGGAGGAATTTGGGAAAGGGAAAATATGAATGGAACATTTTAAAAAGCAAGCTCAGTACTAACAGAAAATTTTCCCCGTAAAATGCTGGATTCTTCTCTGTGTAGCAGGTGCCTCCAACTTGCTTTCTCTCAGAGGACAACCTTGAGATAGATCTTCATGTCTTCACCTCACAAGGGATGGGAGTGCAATCATGCACAAACAACCTAAGCAACAGAAATGGTTCTGTATGAATTGTTCAGGATCCTAATAGTGGAAAGGTTACAGCAGAGAGGAGCCAGATGTTTTGAAGACACCGCTTGTACCTAGTTCCCTCCACCCCTGCAGGCCTGAAGTGGGAGATACTGGGTCTGTAGGAGTTAAAGATAGAAATTGTGTAAGGAATGTGTTCAATGGTTGTTTCTCTGCTCTTGTGTAAGGTGTAGCTGACCCCATTCACCTGTTCATTGATTGCATTGCTAGAGGAGGTGGACAGTGTTTGAAGGGATGGGAATATTACAGTATAGCATGGGTGTGCTAGGGGAACACTAGTGTCTGTGGTACTCTCTGGGAACTCTCTCATCCCAGAGTCACCAAGGAACTGTGGGAAGCCAGAGAAGATTACAACCACGTTAGAGATAGGGTTCTCAACCTCTAGGACACAACCCCTTTAGGGTTGCATATAAGGTATCTATATTATAATTTTAACAGTAGCAATCTTGCAGTTACAAAGTAGCAACAAATAGTTTTATGGTTGGGGCATGGTTTCAACTCACATGAGGAGCTCTTTTTCTGGATCACAGCATTAGGATGGTTTTAAACCACCAGGAAGGATTCCCCAGGGGAAGGTCATGACGTTCTGGGTACCCAATTTTCACATGGACAGGAAGCAGTCAAGGCCTGTCTTAGTTAGGGTTCCTATTGCTCTAACGAAACACCATGACTACAACTCAAGTTGGAGTTTAGTCAGCTTATACGTCCAATTAGCTTTTCAGCTCCCAACAGGAAAAGTCAGAAAAGGATCGCAAGAAGGACAGGAACCTGGGGGCAGGAACTGATGCAGAGGCTACTGAAGAATGAGTGCTGTTTACTTGTTTGCATAGCCAGCTTGCTCAACCAGCTTTCTTCTAGGATCCAGGAATACCACTTTAGGTATTGCACCACATACAATTGGTTGGGCTCTTACTCATTGATCATTAATTGAGAAACTGCTTTACAGCTGGGTCTCATGGTGGCATATCCTCAAGTGAGGCTCCTTCATCTCTAATGACTGTGTCTTGTGTCAAGTTGATACAAACACAGCATGTACAAGCCCTTAGTTAATAACTACAGACATAGGAATCTTCAACTGTGAGCGTTACAGCTTAAAAACGGACATGGGGTCTGTTTTTCCCATTCCCTGCTGATGAATTTAGAGTTTCTGTTTGTCACTTTTGAGTTTGTCGACTCTTGATGTTCTTAATAGCAGTGAACTTGTCTGTGTGAAAGTCAATAAAGTTCTCTTGTGCAGTCTGCAGGGATGAGCTTTTGTGCACCTGGCTATCCCAAGTTTAAACCCAAGCCTTTTCAAAGACACCGGATGTCTGTTGCTGTTCATACTCCCTCTTGGGATGGGAGGACTTTATTGCAAATGGGTTTTCATCACCTGCATTTTCTTCCTAAATTCAATATGCAATGCACCCCCAACTCCCGCAAATGGGGACCTGGCCCTAGGTACAGAGGAATCCTGACAATTTCACCTGGCACCCTGCATGGTCACCACTAGGGGCAGAATGTGTTGCACCCGTGAAGCTCCTTCAAGGCATCCATTTCTTAAGAGCACAAATAATCTCTTAATGTACGAGGTAAGTTTTTCAATCTCTTTTCTCCCCTTACCTTTTTTCGTCAGACATGGTACAGAATCATTAAGCCCAGAGCATCTGCATGCTTGTAGGTAGCAGCTAGCTCCTGAGGCTCTTTCCCCAAGACGCAGCTCTTTTCTGCAAAAACCATGGATCCTGCTGTAAGGCCTCCAGAGGAAGCAGACTTTTATTTTGATAAGTTTCTGGCAAATCTCCGTCCTGTGAGAGACTGCCTGAGTTAGGTCGCAGAACGATACCAAAAATATGACCTAAAATAAAATGTTTTAAAATCGATTAGATGTGTGCC
The DNA here is from genome assembly GCF_018167655.1 of Microtus oregoni. NCBI lineage: Eukaryota > Metazoa > Chordata > Mammalia > Rodentia > Cricetidae > Microtus > Microtus oregoni. The sequence continues at coordinate 43,386 of NW_024544920.1, read as the reverse complement.
TAGTGAAGATAAAATAGGTAATGGTAGTAGCTGTCGCAAATGCATTCTTTTTCATCTCTTGTGACTTCAGTAGCAATTAGCCTCAGAGTTGGTCAGCCAACAAGGAATGCAAATCTCTAAGCAGTTTGAGATAGTTCTGCCTGGAAACCGGCTTACTGACCAAGCCCATCGGAAAAACAAAAAGGTCCTGCTGTGCAGCCTGTAAGATGATTTGTTACAGCGCAAGCTTAAATCCAGTGCCCTGAAAGCAGGCAGGATCGACTAGGGGAGCTCCCTGTCCTTTGGGTGGGGCAAGACCACAGCAAATGAATTCACAGTCTCTGCCTCCCCTTTTCTGCTTGGTAAATTTTCAAGCCATTTTTCTCCTTACTTTTTTTTTTTTTTTTTTTTTTTTTTTGGCAAACACGGGGCAAAATTTTTGATTCTAGAAACTCCGTCCTCCTAGGAAAGCAACTAGCTGCTGACGCTCTTTCCCAGAAGGCAGCTCTTTGCCACGAAAGCCAAGGAAGCCGCAGTATGGCTGCCCTGGCACGCAAGCAAGCTCCGGCTTTGGTAAGCTCCTGCCGAACCTCACTCCTAAGACCTCGCGGGTCAGCCAGCATCTTAAATTTTGGGGTGCTCACAGATGTTTAGGATTTTGACAGCATGTCTAGATCCTCCCAGTGAGTGGCTTTTCAATTTAAACTAAGAGACTAGTAACCCCCACCTTCCCCTCCCCCATCCGACACAGGACCTGGTTTGAGGGACAGAGACTTACTGAAATTGTTGGAATCTTGGAAGGTTTGCACACTCTTCCTGGGACTCAGTTCATAGAGTTGTTTGTGGTAAGCGAATGCTAAACTTGCTGAGCGGTAAATCTGTCCATTTCCCAGGCTCCTGAAACTTTGACTTAAGATTTTTAGTTGATTAGATATGAGCCTACTGTAGATAAAATAGGCAGTGGGTTTCCCTGCTGCAAATGCTCACCTGTCTTTTCTCTCTTATCCTTCATCTGTTGTTCATTCGGTAGGAATTAGCTCCCGAGAAGCTCAGTGTCCAATGGAGGCACATCTCCAACCACTTCGATGTAACTCTGTCAGGAAACCTGCTTGCTACCCAGGTACGTATGGTACTTTGGCTAATATTATATTCCTTCAATTATTGTTTTCATTATTGGTGTTTCACTAAGAAACAGGAAACCAAACAACAAATAGTAAATGATTTTACCTCTTCAAAAATGATTTTAAAGACAATGAATTTAAAGAGATGTCATCCAAAAAACAAAAAATCTAGAGCTATTTCTAGAGCTAGACGCAACAACATTTACGAATGACTTCATCAAAATACGCCAGTGCATTTTCCCTGTGGCTATTTCTTTTCAAAAATCTCCTAGCAACAGTATTAGCGTGGTTGATACTGAAATTCTTTTGCATTGGGAAAGCTTTTATTTTTCTTTAAGGATTATTAAAATACATCCATTTCCTGCAATTTTCATATTGTTGTTTAGCTCTAAGAAATGTAAAATTACGACACTGCCTGCCAAATGGATGGGCCTGGAGATGGGATGTTAAACTGGGGTGGAACAATCTCAAAAAATGAATGATGAATATTCTCCCTTAAATGTTGGGACTCGTCAATCATATGCATATATAATGAAACAAATAAAATGCTTAGTACCCAATAGAGAAGCCTGAATGGAAAGGAGTAGGGAAAACTGAGTTAAGTGATCTACCTGAGTGCTGAATGAGGCCTTAGAGTGAATTGTTTTTCTAGTTCTGAGTCTGTTTGTTTTGGATGATGGATGTATAAAATTATTCAATAGTGAACTGTAAAATTCAATGGGGTGGCTACACGAGCTGAGATACATTGAGCCTGCTAAAATGGAGGAGTAAGTGTGGTTTATTTGCAGGGAATTTTTAAATAAATGTTGTATAATGAAGAAAATTTTCAAAGCATATGACAAGAATGGAAAGGCCAAAATAGGCAACAAGTCAGTCTAGATTTGGTGTTAAACATGAATAATCTTTCTGTATGAATTCAGAGGCATGACTATCTAGATCTCTAGGTCTAGTGAGGCCTCATATAAAAACATATTCAAGCAAAGAATATATCAGTAACATCCCAGCAATCGACCCCTGCCCAGAATGCCCCAACACAAAACAAACACCATGGGCTTTTTGTTTGCTTTCTAGGTTTATGTGTTTTAGTCCTTTTGTTCTTTCTCTTTGGGGGGGGGGAGGTTCTGAAGAAAATAGTTACACAGTTTGGTGGGTAATGAAGGTAGATGTTGGGAGGAATTTGGGAAAGGGAAAATATGAATGGAACATTTTAAAAAGCAAGCTCAGTACTAACAGAAAATTTTCCCCGTAAAATGCTGGATTCTTCTCTGTGTAGCAGGTGCCTCCAACTTGCTTTCTCTCAGAGGACAACCTTGAGATAGATCTTCATGTCTTCACCTCACAAGGGATGGGAGTGCAATCATGCACAAACAACCTAAGCAACAGAAATGGTTCTGTATGAATTGTTCAGGATCCTAATAGTGGAAAGGTTACAGCAGAGAGGAGCCAGATGTTTTGAAGACACCGCTTGTACCTAGTTCCCTCCACCCCTGCAGGCCTGAAGTGGGAGATACTGGGTCTGTAGGAGTTAAAGATAGAAATTGTGTAAGGAATGTGTTCAATGGTTGTTTCTCTGCTCTTGTGTAAGGTGTAGCTGACCCCATTCACCTGTTCATTGATTGCATTGCTAGAGGAGGTGGACAGTGTTTGAAGGGATGGGAATATTACAGTATAGCATGGGTGTGCTAGGGGAACACTAGTGTCTGTGGTACTCTCTGGGAACTCTCTCATCCCAGAGTCACCAAGGAACTGTGGGAAGCCAGAGAAGATTACAACCACGTTAGAGATAGGGTTCTCAACCTCTAGGACACAACCCCTTTAGGGTTGCATATAAGGTATCTATATTATAATTTTAACAGTAGCAATCTTGCAGTTACAAAGTAGCAACAAATAGTTTTATGGTTGGGGCATGGTTTCAACTCACATGAGGAGCTCTTTTTCTGGATCACAGCATTAGGATGGTTTTAAACCACCAGGAAGGATTCCCCAGGGGAAGGTCATGACGTTCTGGGTACCCAATTTTCACATGGACAGGAAGCAGTCAAGGCCTGTCTTAGTTAGGGTTCCTATTGCTCTAACGAAACACCATGACTACAACTCAAGTTGGAGTTTAGTCAGCTTATACGTCCAATTAGCTTTTCAGCTCCCAACAGGAAAAGTCAGAAAAGGATCGCAAGAAGGACAGGAACCTGGGGGCAGGAACTGATGCAGAGGCTACTGAAGAATGAGTGCTGTTTACTTGTTTGCATAGCCAGCTTGCTCAACCAGCTTTCTTCTAGGATCCAGGAATACCACTTTAGGTATTGCACCACATACAATTGGTTGGGCTCTTACTCATTGATCATTAATTGAGAAACTGCTTTACAGCTGGGTCTCATGGTGGCATATCCTCAAGTGAGGCTCCTTCATCTCTAATGACTGTGTCTTGTGTCAAGTTGATACAAACACAGCATGTACAAGCCCTTAGTTAATAACTACAGACATAGGAATCTTCAACTGTGAGCGTTACAGCTTAAAAACGGACATGGGGTCTGTTTTTCCCATTCCCTGCTGATGAATTTAGAGTTTCTGTTTGTCACTTTTGAGTTTGTCGACTCTTGATGTTCTTAATAGCAGTGAACTTGTCTGTGTGAAAGTCAATAAAGTTCTCTTGTGCAGTCTGCAGGGATGAGCTTTTGTGCACCTGGCTATCCCAAGTTTAAACCCAAGCCTTTTCAAAGACACCGGATGTCTGTTGCTGTTCATACTCCCTCTTGGGATGGGAGGACTTTATTGCAAATGGGTTTTCATCACCTGCATTTTCTTCCTAAATTCAATATGCAATGCACCCCCAACTCCCGCAAATGGGGACCTGGCCCTAGGTACAGAGGAATCCTGACAATTTCACCTGGCACCCTGCATGGTCACCACTAGGGGCAGAATGTGTTGCACCCGTGAAGCTCCTTCAAGGCATCCATTTCTTAAGAGCACAAATAATCTCTTAATGTACGAGGTAAGTTTTTCAATCTCTTTTCTCCCCTTACCTTTTTTCGTCAGACATGGTACAGAATCATTAAGCCCAGAGCATCTGCATGCTTGTAGGTAGCAGCTAGCTCCTGAGGCTCTTTCCCCAAGACGCAGCTCTTTTCTGCAAAAACCATGGATCCTGCTGTAAGGCCTCCAGAGGAAGCAGACTTTTATTTTGATAAGTTTCTGGCAAATCTCCGTCCTGTGAGAGACTGCCTGAGTTAGGTCGCAGAACGATACCAAAAATATGACCTAAAATAAAATGTTTTAAAATCGATTAGATGTGTGCCTAGTGAAGATAAAATAGGTAATGGTAGTAGCTGTCGCAAATGCATTCTTTTTCATCTCTTGTGACTTCAGTAGCAATTAGCCTCAGAGTTGGTCAGCCAACAAGGAATGCAAATCTCTAAGCAGTTTGAGATAGTTCTGCCTGGAAACCGGCTTACTGACCAAGCCCATCGGAAAAACAAAAAGGTCCTGCTGTGCAGCCTGTAAGATGATTTGTTACAGCGCAAGCTTAAATCCAGTGCCCTGAAAGCAGGCAGGATCGACTAGGGGAGCTCCCTGTCCTTTGGGTGGGGCAAGACCACAGCAAATGAATTCACAGTCTCTGCCTCCCCTTTTCTGCTTGGTAAATTTTCAAGCCATTTTTCTCCTTACTTTTTTTTTTTTTTTTTTTTTTTTTTTTTGGCAAACACGGGGCAAAATTTTTGATTCTAGAAACTCCGTCCTCCTAGGAAAGCAACTAGCTGCTGACGCTCTTTCCCAGAAGGCAGCTCTTTGCCACGAAAGCCAAGGAAGCCGCAGTATGGCTGCCCTGGCACGCAAGCAAGCTCCGGCTTTGGTAAGCTCCTGCCGAACCTCACTCCTAAGACCTCGCGGGTCAGCCAGCATCTTAAATTTTGGGGTGCTCACAGATGTTTAGGATTTTGACAGCATGTCTAGATCCTCCCAGTGAGTGGCTTTTCAATTTAAACTAAGAGACTAGTAACCCCCACCTTCCCCTCCCCCATCCGACACAGGACCTGGTTTGAGGGACAGAGACTTACTGAAATTGTTGGAATCTTGGAAGGTTTGCACACTCTTCCTGGGACTCAGTTCATAGAGTTGTTTGTGGTAAGCGAATGCTAAACTTGCTGAGCGGTAAATCTGTCCATTTCCCAGGCTCCTGAAACTTTGACTTAAGATTTTTAGTTGATTAGATATGAGCCTACTGTAGATAAAATAGGCAGTGGGTTTCCCTGCTGCAAATGCTCACCTGTCTTTTCTCTCTTATCCTTCATCTGTTGTTCATTCGGTAGGAATTAGCTCCCGAGAAGCTCAGTGTCCAATGGAGGCACATCTCCAACCACTTCGATGTAACTCTGTCAGGAAACCTGCTTGCTACCCAGGTACGTATGGTACTTTGGCTAATATTATATTCCTTCAATTATTGTTTTCATTATTGGTGTTTCACTAAGAAACAGGAAACCAAACAACAAATAGTAAATGATTTTACCTCTTCAAAAATGATTTTAAAGACAATGAATTTAAAGAGATGTCATCCAAAAAACAAAAAATCTAGAGCTATTTCTAGAGCTAGACGCAACAACATTTACGAATGACTTCATCAAAATACGCCAGTGCATTTTCCCTGTGGCTATTTCTTTTCAAAAATCTCCTAGCAACAGTATTAGCGTGGTTGATACTGAAATTCTTTTGCATTGGGAAAGCTTTTATTTTTCTTTAAGGATTATTAAAATACATCCATTTCCTGCAATTTTCATATTGTTGTTTAGCTCTAAGAAATGTAAAATTACGACACTGCCTGCCAAATGGATGGGCCTGGAGATGGGATGTTAAACTGGGGTGGAACAATCTCAAAAAATGAATGATGAATATTCTCCCTTAAATGTTGGGACTCGTCAATCATATGCATATATAATGAAACAAATAAAATGCTTAGTACCCAATAGAGAAGCCTGAATGGAAAGGAGTAGGGAAAACTGAGTTAAGTGATCTACCTGAGTGCTGAATGAGGCCTTAGAGTGAATTGTTTTTCTAGTTCTGAGTCTGTTTGTTTTGGATGATGGATGTATAAAATTATTCAATAGTGAACTGTAAAATTCAATGGGGTGGCTACACGAGCTGAGATACATTGAGCCTGCTAAAATGGAGGAGTAAGTGTGGTTTATTTGCAGGGAATTTTTAAATAAATGTTGTATAATGAAGAAAATTTTCAAAGCATATGACAAGAATGGAAAGGCCAAAATAGGCAACAAGTCAGTCTAGATTTGGTGTTAAACATGAATAATCTTTCTGTATGAATTCAGAGGCATGTCTATCTAGATCTCTAGGTCTAGTGAGGCCTCATATAAAAACATATTCAAGCAAAGAATATATCAGTAACATCCCAGCAATCGACCCCTGCCCAGAATGCCCCAACACAAAACAAACACCATGGGCTTTTTGTTTGCTTTCTAGGTTTATGTGTTTTAGTCCTTTTGTTCTTTCTCTTTGGGGGGGGGAGGTTCTGAAGAAAATAGTTACACAGTTTGGTGGGTAATGAAGGTAGATGTTGGGAGGAATTTGGGAAAGGGAAAATATGAATGGAACATTTTAAAAAGCAAGCTCAGTACTAACAGAAAATTTTCCCCGTAAAATGCTGGATTCTTCTCTGTGTAGCAGGTGCCTCCAACTTGCTTTCTCTCAGAGGACAACCTTGAGATAGATCTTCATGTCTTCACCTCACAAGGGATGGGAGTGCAATCATGCACAAACAACCTAAGCAACAGAAATGGTTCTGTATGAATTGTTCAGGATCCTAATAGTGGAAAGGTTACAGCAGAGAGGAGCCAGATGTTTTGAAGACACCGCTTGTACCTAGTTCCCTCCACCCCTGCAGGCCTGAAGTGGGAGATACTGGGTCTGTAGGAGTTAAAGATAGAAATTGTGTAAGGAATGTGTTCAATGGTTGTTTCTCTGCTCTTGTGTAAGGTGTAGCTGACCCCATTCACCTGTTCATTGATTGCATTGCTAGAGGAGGTGGACAGTGTTTGAAGGGATGGGAATATTACAGTATAGCATGGGTGTGCTAGGGGAACACTAGTGTCTGTGGTACTCTCTGGGAACTCTCTCATCCCAGAGTCACCAAGGAACTGTGGGAAGCCAGAGAAGATTACAACCACGTTAGAGATAGGGTTCTCAACCTCTAGGACACAACCCCTTTAGGGTTGCATATAAGGTATCTATATTATAATTTTAACAGTAGCAATCTTGCAGTTACAAAGTAGCAACAAATAGTTTTATGGTTGGGGCATGGTTTCAACTCACATGAGGAGCTCTTTTTCTGGATCACAGCATTAGGATGGTTTTAAACCACCAGGAAGGATTCCCCAGGGGAAGGTCATGACGTTCTGGGTACCCAATTTTCACATGGACAGGAAGCAGTCAAGGCCTGTCTTAGTTAGGGTTCCTATTGCTCTAACGAAACACCATGACTACAACTCAAGTTGGAGTTTAGTCAGCTTATACGTCCAATTAGCTTTTCAGCTCCCAACAGGAAAAGTCAGAAAAGGATCGCAAGAAGGACAGGAACCTGGGGGCAGGAACTGATGCAGAGGCTACTGAAGAATGAGTGCTGTTTACTTGTTTGCATAGCCAGCTTGCTCAACCAGCTTTCTTCTAGGATCCAGGAATACCACTTTAGGTATTGCACCACATACAATTGGTTGGGCTCTTACTCATTGATCATTAATTGAGAAACTGCTTTACAGCTGGGTCTCATGGTGGCATATCCTCAAGTGAGGCTCCTTCATCTCTAATGACTGTGTCTTGTGTCAAGTTGATACAAACACAGCATGTACAAGCCCTTAGTTAATAACTACAGACATAGGAATCTTCAACTGTGAGCGTTACAGCTTAAAAACGGACATGGGGTCTGTTTTTCCCATTCCCTGCTGATGAATTTAGAGTTTCTGTTTGTCACTTTTGAGTTTGTCGACTCTTGATGTTCTTAATAGCAGTGAACTTGTCTGTGTGAAAGTCAATAAAGTTCTCTTGTGCAGTCTGCAGGGATGAGCTTTTGTGCACCTGGCTATCCCAAGTTTAAACCCAAGCCTTTTCAAAGACACCGGATGTCTGTTGCTGTTCATACTCCCTCTTGGGATGGGAGGACTTTATTGCAAATGGGTTTTCATCACCTGCATTTTCTTCCTAAATTCAATATGCAATGCACCCCCAACTCCCGCAAATGGGGACCTGGCCCTAGGTACAGAGGAATCCTGACAATTTCACCTGGCACCCTGCATGGTCACCACTAGGGGCAGAATGTGTTGCACCCGTGAAGCTCCTTCAAGGCATCCATTTCTTAAGAGCACAAATAATCTCTTAATGTACGAGGTAAGTTTTTCAATCTCTTTTCTCCCCTTACCTTTTTTCGTCAGACATGGTACAGAATCATTAAGCCCAGAGCATCTGCATGCTTGTAGGTAGCAGCTAGCTCCTGAGGCTCTTTCCCCAAGACGCAGCTCTTTTCTGCAAAAACCATGGATCCTGCTGTAAGGCCTCCAGAGGAAGCAGACTTTTATTTTGATAAGTTTCTGGCAAATCTCCGTCCTGTGAGAGACTGCCTGAGTTAGGTCGCAGAACGATACCAAAAATATGACCTAAAATAAAATGTTTTAAAATCGATTAGATGTGTGCCTAGTGAAGATAAAATAGGTAATGGTAGTAGCTGTCGCAAATGCATTCTTTTTCATCTCTTGTGACTTCAGTAGCAATTAGCCTCAGAGTTGGTCAGCCAACAAGGAATGCAAATCTCTAAGCAGTTTGAGATAGTTCTGCCTGGAAACCGGCTTACTGACCAAGCCCATCGGAAAAACAAAAAGGTCCTGCTGTGCAGCCTGTAAGATGATTTGTTACAGCGCAAGCTTAAATCCAGTGCCCTGAAAGCAGGCAGGATCGACTAGGGGAGCTCCCTGTCCTTTGGGTGGGGCAAGACCACAGCAAATGAATTCACAGTCTCTGCCTCCCCTTTTCTGCTTGGTAAATTTTCAAGCCATTTTTCTCCTTACTTTTTTTTTTTTTTTTTTTTTTTTTTTTGGCAAACACGGGGCAAAATTTTTGATTCTAGAAACTCCGTCCTCCTAGGAAAGCAACTAGCTGCTGCCGCTCTTTCCCAGAAGGCAGCTCTTTGCCACGAAAGCCAAGGAAGCCGCAGTATGGCTGCCCTGGCACGCAAGCAAGCTCCGGCTTTGGTAAGCTCCTGCCGAACCTCACTCCTAAGACCTCGCGGGTCAGCCAGCATCTTAAATTTTGGGGTGCTCACAGATGTTTAGGATTTTGACAGCATGTCTAGATCCTCCCAGTGAGTGGCTTTTCAATTTAAACTAAGAGACTAGTAACCCCCACCTTCCCCTCCCCCATCCGACACAGGACCTGGTTTGAGGGACAGAGACTTACTGAAATTGTTGGAATCTTGGAAGGTTTGCACACTCTTCCTGGGACTCAGTTCATAGAGTTGTTTGTGGTAAGCGAATGCTAAACTTGCTGAGCGGTAAATCTGTCCATTTCCCAGGCTCCTGAAACTTTGACTTAAGATTTTTAGTTGATTAGATATGAGCCTACTGTAGATAAAATAGGCAGTGGGTTTCCCTGCTGCAAATGCTCACCTGTCTTTTCTCTCTTATCCTTCATCTGTTGTTCATTCGGTAGGAATTAGCTCCCGAGAAGCTCAGTGTCCAATGGAGGCACATCTCCAACCACTTCGATGTAACTCTGTCAGGAAACCTGCTTGCTACCCAGGTACGTATGGTGACTGTGTCTTGTGTCAAGTTGATACAAACACAGCATGTACAAGCCCTTAGTTAATAACTACAGACATAGGAATCTTCAACTGTGAGCGTTACAGCTTAAAAACGGACATGGGGTCTGTTTTTCCCATTCATCCCTGCTGATGAATTTAGAGTTTCTGTTTGTCACTTTTGAGTTTGTCGACTCTTGATGTTCTTAATAGCAGTGAACTTGTCTGTGTGAAAGTCAATAAAGTTCTCTTGTGCAGTCTGCAGGGATGAGCTTTTGTGCACCTGGCTATCCCAAGTTTTCTTTAAGCCTTTTCAAAGACACCGGATGTCTGTTGCTGTTCATACTCCCTCTTGGGATGGGAGGACTTTATTGCAAATGGGTTTTCATCACCTGCATTTTCTTCCTAAATTCAATATGCAATGCACCCCCAACTCCCGCAAATGGGGACCTGGCCCTAGGTACAGAGGAATCCTGACAATTTCACCTGGCACCCTGCATGGTCACCACTAGGGGCAGAATGTGTTGCACCCGTGAAGCTCCTTCAAGGCATCCATTTCTTAAGAGCACAAATAATCTCTTAATGTACGAGGTAAGTTTTTCAATCTCTTTTCTCCCCTTACCTTTTTTCGTCAGACATGGTACAGAATCATTAAGCCCAGAGCATCTGCATGCTTGTAGGTAGCAGCTAGCTCCTGAGGCTCTTTCCCCAAGACGCAGCTCTTTTCTGCAAAAACCATGGATCCTGCTGTAAGGCCTCCAGAGGAAGCAGACTTTTATTTTGATAAGTTTCTGGCAAATCTCCGTCCTGTGAGAGACTGCCTGAGTTAGGTCGCAGAACGATACCAAAAATATGACCTAAAATAAAATGTTTTAAAATCGATTAGATGTGTGCCTAGTGAAGATAAAATAGGTAATGGTAGTAGCTGTCGCAAATGCATTCTTTTTCATCTCTTGTGACTTCAGTAGCAATTAGCCTCAGAGTGGTCAGCCAACAAGGAATGCAAATCTCTAAGCAGTTTGAGATAGTTCTGCCTGGAAACCGGCTTACTGACCAAGCCCATCGGAAAAACAAAAAGGTCCTGCTGTGCAGCCTGTAAGATGATTTGTTACAGCGCAAGCTTAAATCCAGTGCCCTGAAAGCAGGCAGGATCGACTAGGGGAGCTCCCTGTCCTTTGGGTGGGGCAAGACCACAGCAAATGAATTCACAGTCTCTGCCTCCCCTTTTCTGCTTGGTAAATTTTCAAGCCATTTTTCTCCTTACTTTTTTTTTTTTTTTTTTTTTTTTTTTTGGCAAACACGGGGCAAAATTTTTGATTCTAGAAACTCCGTCCTCCTAGGAAAGCAACTAGCTGCTGCCGCTCTTTCCCAGAAGGCAGCTCTTTGCCACGAAAGCCAAGGAAGCCGCAGTATGGCTGCCCTGGCACGCAAGCAAGCTCCGGCTTTGGTAAGCTCCTGCCGAACCTCACTCCTAAGACCTCGCGGGTCAGCCAGCATCTTAAATTTTGGGGTGCTCACAGATGTTTAGGATTTTGACAGCATGTCTAGATCCTCCCAGTGAGTGGCTTTTCAATTTAAACTAAGAGACTAGTAACCCCCACCTTCCCCTCCCCCATCCGACACAGGACCTGGTTTGAGGGACAGAGACTTACTGAAATTGTTGGAATCTTGGAAGGTTTGCACACTCTTCCTGGGACTCAGTTCATAGAGTTGTTTGTGGTAAGCGAATGCTAAACTTGCTGAGCGGTAAATCTGTCCATTTCCCAGGCTCCTGAAACTTTGACTTAAGATTTTTAGTTGATTAGATATGAGCCTACTGTAGATAAAATAGGCAGTGGGTTTCCCTGCTGCAAATGCTCACCTGTCTTTTCTCTCTTATCCTTCATCTGTTGTTCATTCGGTAGGAATTAGCTCCCGAGAAGCTCAGTGTCCAATGGAGGCACATCTCCAACCACTTCGATGTAACTCTGTCAGGAAACCTGCTTGCTACCCAGGTACGTATGGTACTTTGGCTAATATTATATTCCTTCAATTATTGTTTTCATTATTGGTGTTTCACTAAGAAACAGGAAACCAAACAACAAATAGTAAATGATTTTACCTCTTCAAAAATGATTTTAAAGACAATGAATTTAAAGAGATGTCATCCAAAAAACAAAAAATCTAGAGCTATTTCTAGAGCTAGACGCAACAACATTTACGAATGACTTCATCAAAATACGCCAGTGCATTTTCCCTGTGGCTATTTCTTTTCAAAAATCTCCTAGCAACAGTATTAGCGTGGTTGATACTGAAATTCTTTTGCATTGGGAAAGCTTTTATTTTTCTTTAAGGATTATTAAAATACATCCATTTCCTGCAATTTTCATATTGTTGTTTAGCTCTAAGAAATGTAAAATTACGACACTGCCTGCCAAATGGATGGGCCTGGAGATGGGATGTTAAACTGGGGTGGAACAATCTCAAAAAATGAATGATGAATATTCTCCCTTAAATGTTGGGACTCGTCAATCATATGCATATATAATGAAACAAATAAAATGCTTAGTACCCAATAGAGAAGCCTGAATGGAAAGGAGTAGGGAAAACTGAGTTAAGTGATCTACCTGAGTGCTGAATGAGGCCTTAGAGTGAATTGTTTTTCTAGTTCTGAGTCTGTTTGTTTTGGATGATGGATGTATAAAATTATTCAATAGTGAACTGTAAAATTCAATGGGGTGGCTACACGAGCTGAGATACATTGAGCCTGCTAAAATGGAGGAGTAAGTGTGGTTTATTTGCAGGGAATTTTTAAATAAATGTTGTATAATGAAGAAAATTTTCAAAGCATATGACAAGAATGGAAAGGCCAAAATAGGCAACAAGTCAGTCTAGATTTGGTGTTAAACATGAATAATCTTTCTGTATGAATTCAGAGGCATGACTATCTAGATCTCTAGGTCTAGTGAGGCCTCATATAAAAACATATTCAAGCAAAGAATATATCAGTAACATCCCAGCAATCGACCCCTGCCCAGAATGCCCCAACACAAAACAAACACCATGGGCTTTTTGTTTGCTTTCTAGGTTTATGTGTTTTAGTCCTTTTGTTCTTTCTCTTTGGGGGGGGGAGGTTCTGAAGAAAATAGTTACACAGTTTGGTGGGTAATGAAGGTAGATGTTGGGAGGAATTTGGGAAAGGGAAAATATGAATGGAACATTTTAAAAAGCAAGCTCAGTACTAACAGAAAATTTTCCCCGTAAAATGCTGGATTCTTCTCTGTGTAGCAGGTGCCTCCAACTTGCTTTCTCTCAGAGGACAACCTTGAGATAGATCTTCATGTCTTCACCTCACAAGGGATGGGAGTGCAATCATGCACAAACAACCTAAGCAACAGAAATGGTTCTGTATGAATTGTTCAGGATCCTAATAGTGGAAAGGTTACAGCAGAGAGGAGCCAGATGTTTTGAAGACACCGCTTGTACCTAGTTCCCTCCACCCCTGCAGGCCTGAAGTGGGAGATACTGGGTCTGTAGGAGTTAAAGATAGAAATTGTGTAAGGAATGTGTTCAATGGTTGTTTCTCTGCTCTTGTGTAAGGTGTAGCTGACCCCATTCACCTGTTCATTGATTGCATTGCTAGAGGAGGTGGACAGTGTTTGAAGGGATGGGAATATTACAGTATAGCATGGGTGTGCTAGGGGAACACTAGTGTCTGTGGTACTCTCTGGGAACTCTCTCATCCCAGAGTCACCAAGGAACTGTGGGAAGCCAGAGAAGATTACAACCACGTTAGAGATAGGGTTCTCAACCTCTAGGACACAACCCCTTTAGGGTTGCATATAAGGTATCTATATTATAATTTTAACAGTAGCAATCTTGCAGTTACAAAGTAGCAACAAATAGTTTTATGGTTGGGGCATGGTTTCAACTCACATGAGGAGCTCTTTTTCTGGATCACAGCATTAGGATGGTTTTAAACCACCAGGAAGGATTCCCCAGGGGAAGGTCATGACGTTCTGGGTACCCAATTTTCACATGGACAGGAAGCAGTCAAGGCCTGTCTTAGTTAGGGTTCCTATTGCTCTAACGAAACACCATGACTACAACTCAAGTTGGAGTTTAGTCAGCTTATACGTCCAATTAGCTTTTCAGCTCCCAACAGGAAAAGTCAGAAAAGGATCGCAAGAAGGACAGGAACCTGGGGGCAGGAACTGATGCAGAGGCTACTGAAGAATGAGTGCTGTTTACTTGTTTGCATAGCCAGCTTGCTCAACCAGCTTTCTTCTAGGATCCAGGAATACCACTTTAGGTATTGCACCACATACAATTGGTTGGGCTCTTACTCATTGATCATTAATTGAGAAACTGCTTTACAGCTGGGTCTCATGGTGGCATATCCTCAAGTGAGGCTCCTTCATCTCTAATGACTGTGTCTTGTGTCAAGTTGATACAAACACAGCATGTACAAGCCCTTAGTTAATAACTACAGACATAGGAATCTTCAACTGTGAGCGTTACAGCTTAAAAACGGACATGGGGTCTGTTTTTCCCATTCCCTGCTGATGAATTTAGAGTTTCTGTTTGTCACTTTTGAGTTTGTCGACTCTTGATGTTCTTAATAGCAGTGAACTTGTCTGTGTGAAAGTCAATAAAGTTCTCTTGTGCAGTCTGCAGGGATGAGCTTTTGTGCACCTGGCTATCCCAAGTTTAAACCCAAGCCTTTTCAAAGACACCGGATGTCTGTTGCTGTTCATACTCCCTCTTGGGATGGGAGGACTTTATTGCAAATGGGTTTTCATCACCTGCATTTTCTTCCTAAATTCAATATGCAATGCACCCCCAACTCCCGCAAATGGGGACCTGGCCCTAGGTACAGAGGAATCCTGACAATTTCACCTGGCACCCTGCATGGTCACCACTAGGGGCAGAATGTGTTGCACCCGTGAAGCTCCTTCAAGGCATCCATTTCTTAAGAGCACAAATAATCTCTTAATGTACGAGGTAAGTTTTTCAATCTCTTTTCTCCCCTTACCTTTTTTCGTCAGACATGGTACAGAATCATTAAGCCCAGAGCATCTGCATGCTTGTAGGTAGCAGCTAGCTCCTGAGGCTCTTTCCCCAAGACGCAGCTCTTTTCTGCAAAAACCATGGATCCTGCTGTAAGGCCTCCAGAGGAAGCAGACTTTTATTTTGATAAGTTTCTGGCAAATCTCCGTCCTGTGAGAGACTGCCTGAGTTAGGTCGCAGAACGATACCAAAAATATGACCTAAAATAAAATGTTTTAAAATCGATTAGATGTGTGCCTAGTGAAGATAAAATAGGTAATGGTAGTAGCTGTCGCAAATGCATTCTTTTTCATCTCTTGTGACTTCAGTAGCAATTAGCCTCAGAGTTGGTCAGCCAACAAGGAATGCAAATCTCTAAGCAGTTTGAGATAGTTCTGCCTGGAAACCGGCTTACTGACCAAGCCCATCGGAAAAACAAAAAGGTCCTGCTGTGCAGCCTGTAAGATGATTTGTTACAGCGCAAGCTTAAATCCAGTGCCCTGAAAGCAGGCAGGATCGACTAGGGGAGCTCCCTGTCCTTTGGGTGGGGCAAGACCACAGCAAATGAATTCACAGTCTCTGCCTCCCCTTTTCTGCTTGGTAAATTTTCAAGCCATTTTTCTCCTTACTTTTTTTTTTTTTTTTTTTTTTTTTTTTTGGCAAACACGGGGCAAAATTTTTGATTCTAGAAACTCCGTCCTCCTAGGAAAGCAACTAGCTGCTGACGCTCTTTCCCAGAAGGCAGCTCTTTGCCACGAAAGCCAAGGAAGCCGCAGTATGGCTGCCCTGGCACGCAAGCAAGCTCCGGCTTTGGTAAGCTCCTGCCGAACCTCACTCCTAAGACCTCGCGGGTCAGCCAGCATCTTAAATTTTGGGGTGCTCACAGATGTTTAGGATTTTGACAGCATGTCTAGATCCTCCCAGTGAGTGGCTTTTCAATTTAAACTAAGAGACTAGTAACCCCCACCTTCCCCTCCCCCATCCGACACAGGACCTGGTTTGAGGGACAGAGACTTACTGAAATTGTTGGAATCTTGGAAGGTTTGCACACTCTTCCTGGGACTCAGTTCATAGAGTTGTTTGTGGTAAGCGAATGCTAAACTTGCTGAGCGGTAAATCTGTCCATTTCCCAGGCTCCTGAAACTTTGACTTAAGATTTTTAGTTGATTAGATATGAGCCTACTGTAGATAAAATAGGCAGTGGGTTTCCCTGCTGCAAATGCTCACCTGTCTTTTCTCTCTTATCCTTCATCTGTTGTTCATTCGGTAGGAATTAGCTCCCGAGAAGCTCAGTGTCCAATGGAGGCACATCTCCAACCACTTCGATGTAACTCTGTCAGGAAACCTGCTTGCTACCCAGGTACGTATGGTACTTTGGCTAATATTATATTCCTTCAATTATTGTTTTCATTATTGGTGTTTCACTAAGAAACAGGAAACCAAACAACAAATAGTAAATGATTTTACCTCTTCAAAAATGATTTTAAAGACAATGAATTTAAAGAGATGTCATCCAAAAAACAAAAAATCTAGAGCTATTTCTAGAGCTAGACGCAACAACATTTACGAATGACTTCATCAAAATACGCCAGTGCATTTTCCCTGTGGCTATTTCTTTTCAAAAATCTCCTAGCAACAGTATTAGCGTGGTTGATACTGAAATTCTTTTGCATTGGGAAAGCTTTTATTTTTCTTTAAGGATTATTAAAATACATCCATTTCCTGCAATTTTCATATTGTTGTTTAGCTCTAAGAAATGTAAAATTACGACACTGCCTGCCAAATGGATGGGCCTGGAGATGGGATGTTAAACTGGGGTGGAACAATCTCAAAAAATGAATGATGAATATTCTCCCTTAAATGTTGGGACTCGTCAATCATATGCATATATAATGAAACAAATAAAATGCTTAGTACCCAATAGAGAAGCCTGAATGGAAAGGAGTAGGGAAAACTGAGTTAAGTGATCTACCTGAGTGCTGAATGAGGCCTTAGAGTGAATTGTTTTTCTAGTTCTGAGTCTGTTTGTTTTGGATGATGGATGTATAAAATTATTCAATAGTGAACTGTAAAATTCAATGGGGTGGCTACACGAGCTGAGATACATTGAGCCTGCTAAAATGGAGGAGTAAGTGTGGTTTATTTGCAGGGAATTTTTAAATAAATGTTGTATAATGAAGAAAATTTTCAAAGCATATGACAAGAATGGAAAGGCCAAAATAGGCAACAAGTCAGTCTAGATTTGGTGTTAAACATGAATAATCTTTCTGTATGAATTCAGAGGCATGACTATCTAGATCTCTAGGTCTAGTGAGGCCTCATATAAAAACATATTCAAGCAAAGAATATATCAGTAACATCCCAGCAATCGACCCCTGCCCAGAATGCCCCAACACAAAACAAACACCATGGGCTTTTTGTTTGCTTTCTAGGTTTATGTGTTTTAGTCCTTTTGTTCTTTCTCTTTGGGGGGGGGGAGGTTCTGAAGAAAATAGTTACACAGTTTGGTGGGTAATGAAGGTAGATGTTGGGAGGAATTTGGGAAAGGGAAAATATGAATGGAACATTTTAAAAAGCAAGCTCAGTACTAACAGAAAATTTTCCCCGTAAAATGCTGGATTCTTCTCTGTGTAGCAGGTGCCTCCAACTTGCTTTCTCTCAGAGGACAACCTTGAGATAGATCTTCATGTCTTCACCTCACAAGGGATGGGAGTGCAATCATGCACAAACAACCTAAGCAACAGAAATGGTTCTGTATGAATTGTTCAGGATCCTAATAGTGGAAAGGTTACAGCAGAGAGGAGCCAGATGTTTTGAAGACACCGCTTGTACCTAGTTCCCTCCACCCCTGCAGGCCTGAAGTGGGAGATACTGGGTCTGTAGGAGTTAAAGATAGAAATTGTGTAAGGAATGTGTTCAATGGTTGTTTCTCTGCTCTTGTGTAAGGTGTAGCTGACCCCATTCACCTGTTCATTGATTGCATTGCTAGAGGAGGTGGACAGTGTTTGAAGGGATGGGAATATTACAGTATAGCATGGGTGTGCTAGGGGAACACTAGTGTCTGTGGTACTCTCTGGGAACTCTCTCATCCCAGAGTCACCAAGGAACTGTGGGAAGCCAGAGAAGATTACAACCACGTTAGAGATAGGGTTCTCAACCTCTAGGACACAACCCCTTTAGGGTTGCATATAAGGTATCTATATTATAATTTTAACAGTAGCAATCTTGCAGTTACAAAGTAGCAACAAATAGTTTTATGGTTGGGGCATGGTTTCAACTCACATGAGGAGCTCTTTTTCTGGATCACAGCATTAGGATGGTTTTAAACCACCAGGAAGGATTCCCCAGGGGAAGGTCATGACGTTCTGGGTACCCAATTTTCACATGGACAGGAAGCAGTCAAGGCCTGTCTTAGTTAGGGTTCCTATTGCTCTAACGAAACACCATGACTACAACTCAAGTTGGAGTTTAGTCAGCTTATACGTCCAATTAGCTTTTCAGCTCCCAACAGGAAAAGTCAGAAAAGGATCGCAAGAAGGACAGGAACCTGGGGGCAGGAACTGATGCAGAGGCTACTGAAGAATGAGTGCTGTTTACTTGTTTGCATAGCCAGCTTGCTCAACCAGCTTTCTTCTAGGATCCAGGAATACCACTTTAGGTATTGCACCACATACAATTGGTTGGGCTCTTACTCATTGATCATTAATTGAGAAACTGCTTTACAGCTGGGTCTCATGGTGGCATATCCTCAAGTGAGGCTCCTTCATCTCTAATGACTGTGTCTTGTGTCAAGTTGATACAAACACAGCATGTACAAGCCCTTAGTTAATAACTACAGACATAGGAATCTTCAACTGTGAGCGTTACAGCTTAAAAACGGACATGGGGTCTGTTTTTCCCATTCCCTGCTGATGAATTTAGAGTTTCTGTTTGTCACTTTTGAGTTTGTCGACTCTTGATGTTCTTAATAGCAGTGAACTTGTCTGTGTGAAAGTCAATAAAGTTCTCTTGTGCAGTCTGCAGGGATGAGCTTTTGTGCACCTGGCTATCCCAAGTTTAAACCCAAGCCTTTTCAAAGACACCGGATGTCTGTTGCTGTTCATACTCCCTCTTGGGATGGGAGGACTTTATTGCAAATGGGTTTTCATCACCTGCATTTTCTTCCTAAATTCAATATGCAATGCACCCCCAACTCCCGCAAATGGGGACCTGGCCCTAGGTACAGAGGAATCCTGACAATTTCACCTGGCACCCTGCATGGTCACCACTAGGGGCAGAATGTGTTGCACCCGTGAAGCTCCTTCAAGGCATCCATTTCTTAAGAGCACAAATAATCTCTTAATGTACGAGGTAAGTTTTTCAATCTCTTTTCTCCCCTTACCTTTTTTCGTCAGACATGGTACAGAATCATTAAGCCCAGAGCATCTGCATGCTTGTAGGTAGCAGCTAGCTCCTGAGGCTCTTTCCCCAAGACGCAGCTCTTTTCTGCAAAAACCATGGATCCTGCTGTAAGGCCTCCAGAGGAAGCAGACTTTTATTTTGATAAGTTTCTGGCAAATCTCCGTCCTGTGAGAGACTGCCTGAGTTAGGTCGCAGAACGATACCAAAAATATGACCTAAAATAAAATGTTTTAAAATCGATTAGATGTGTGCCTAGTGAAGATAAAATAGGTAATGGTAGTAGCTGTCGCAAATGCATTCTTTTTCATCTCTTGTGACTTCAGTAGCAATTAGCCTCAGAGTTGGTCAGCCAACAAGGAATGCAAATCTCTAAGCAGTTTGAGATAGTTCTGCCTGGAAACCGGCTTACTGACCAAGCCCATCGGAAAAACAAAAAGGTCCTGCTGTGCAGCCTGTAAGATGATTTGTTACAGCGCAAGCTTAAATCCAGTGCCCTGAAAGCAGGCAGGATCGACTAGGGGAGCTCCCTGTCCTTTGGGTGGGGCAAGACCACAGCAAATGAATTCACAGTCTCTGCCTCCCCTTTTCTGCTTGGTAAATTTTCAAGCCATTTTTCTCCTTACTTTTTTTTTTTTTTTTTTTTTTTTTTTTTGGCAAACACGGGGCAAAATTTTTGATTCTAGAAACTCCGTCCTCCTAGGAAAGCAACTAGCTGCTGACGCTCTTTCCCAGAAGGCAGCTCTTTGCCACGAAAGCCAAGGAAGCCGCAGTATGGCTGCCCTGGCACGCAAGCAAGCTCCGGCTTTGGTAAGCTCCTGCCGAACCTCACTCCTAAGACCTCGCGGGTCAGCCAGCATCTTAAATTTTGGGGTGCTCACAGATGTTTAGGATTTTGACAGCATGTCTAGATCCTCCCAGTGAGTGGCTTTTCAATTTAAACTAAGAGACTAGTAACCCCCACCTTCCCCTCCCCCATCCGACACAGGACCTGGTTTGAGGGACAGAGACTTACTGAAATTGTTGGAATCTTGGAAGGTTTGCACACTCTTCCTGGGACTCAGTTCATAGAGTTGTTTGTGGTAAGCGAATGCTAAACTTGCTGAGCGGTAAATCTGTCCATTTCCCAGGCTCCTGAAACTTTGACTTAAGATTTTTAGTTGATTAGATATGAGCCTACTGTAGATAAAATAGGCAGTGGGTTTCCCTGCTGCAAATGCTCACCTGTCTTTTCTCTCTTATCCTTCATCTGTTGTTCATTCGGTAGGAATTAGCTCCCGAGAAGCTCAGTGTCCAATGGAGGCACATCTCCAACCACTTCGATGTAACTCTGTCAGGAAACCTGCTTGCTACCCAGGTACGTATGGTACTTTGGCTAATATTATATTCCTTCAATTATTGTTTTCATTATTGGTGTTTCACTAAGAAACAGGAAACCAAACAACAAATAGTAAATGATTTTACCTCTTCAAAAATGATTTTAAAGACAATGAATTTAAAGAGATGTCATCCAAAAAACAAAAAATCTAGAGCTATTTCTAGAGCTAGACGCAACAACATTTACGAATGACTTCATCAAAATACGCCAGTGCATTTTCCCTGTGGCTATTTCTTTTCAAAAATCTCCTAGCAACAGTATTAGCGTGGTTGATACTGAAATTCTTTTGCATTGGGAAAGCTTTTATTTTTCTTTAAGGATTATTAAAATACATCCATTTCCTGCAATTTTCATATTGTTGTTTAGCTCTAAGAAATGTAAAATTACGACACTGCCTGCCAAATGGATGGGCCTGGAGATGGGATGTTAAACTGGGGTGGAACAATCTCAAAAAATGAATGATGAATATTCTCCCTTAAATGTTGGGACTCGTCAATCATATGCATATATAATGAAACAAATAAAATGCTTAGTACCCAATAGAGAAGCCTGAATGGAAAGGAGTAGGGAAAACTGAGTTAAGTGATCTACCTGAGTGCTGAATGAGGCCTTAGAGTGAATTGTTTTTCTAGTTCTGAGTCTGTTTGTTTTGGATGATGGATGTATAAAATTATTCAATAGTGAACTGTAAAATTCAATGGGGTGGCTACACGAGCTGAGATACATTGAGCCTGCTAAAATGGAGGAGTAAGTGTGGTTTATTTGCAGGGAATTTTTAAATAAATGTTGTATAATGAAGAAAATTTTCAAAGCATATGACAAGAATGGAAAGGCCAAAATAGGCAACAAGTCAGTCTAGATTTGGTGTTAAACATGAATAATCTTTCTGTATGAATTCAGAGGCATGACTATCTAGATCTCTAGGTCTAGTGAGGCCTCATATAAAAACATATTCAAGCAAAGAATATATCAGTAACATCCCAGCAATCGACCCCTGCCCAGAATGCCCCAACACAAAACAAACACCATGGGCTTTTTGTTTGCTTTCTAGGTTTATGTGTTTTAGTCCTTTTGTTCTTTCTCTTTGGGGGGGGGGAGGTTCTGAAGAAAATAGTTACACAGTTTGGTGGGTAATGAAGGTAGATGTTGGGAGGAATTTGGGAAAGGGAAAATATGAATGGAACATTTTAAAAAGCAAGCTCAGTACTAACAGAAAATTTTCCCCGTAAAATGCTGGATTCTTCTCTGTGTAGCAGGTGCCTCCAACTTGCTTTCTCTCAGAGGACAACCTTGAGATAGATCTTCATGTCTTCACCTCACAAGGGATGGGAGTGCAATCATGCACAAACAACCTAAGCAACAGAAATGGTTCTGTATGAATTGTTCAGGATCCTAATAGTGGAAAGGTTACAGCAGAGAGGAGCCAGATGTTTTGAAGACACCGCTTGTACCTAGTTCCCTCCACCCCTGCAGGCCTGAAGTGGGAGATACTGGGTCTGTAGGAGTTAAAGATAGAAATTGTGTAAGGAATGTGTTCAATGGTTGTTTCTCTGCTCTTGTGTAAGGTGTAGCTGACCCCATTCACCTGTTCATTGATTGCATTGCTAGAGGAGGTGGACAGTGTTTGAAGGGATGGGAATATTACAGTATAGCATGGGTGTGCTAGGGGAACACTAGTGTCTGTGGTACTCTCTGGGAACTCTCTCATCCCAGAGTCACCAAGGAACTGTGGGAAGCCAGAGAAGATTACAACCACGTTAGAGATAGGGTTCTCAACCTCTAGGACACAACCCCTTTAGGGTTGCATATAAGGTATCTATATTATAATTTTAACAGTAGCAATCTTGCAGTTACAAAGTAGCAACAAATAGTTTTATGGTTGGGGCATGGTTTCAACTCACATGAGGAGCTCTTTTTCTGGATCACAGCATTAGGATGGTTTTAAACCACCAGGAAGGATTCCCCAGGGGAAGGTCATGACGTTCTGGGTACCCAATTTTCACATGGACAGGAAGCAGTCAAGGCCTGTCTTAGTTAGGGTTCCTATTGCTCTAACGAAACACCATGACTACAACTCAAGTTGGAGTTTAGTCAGCTTATACGTCCAATTAGCTTTTCAGCTCCCAACAGGAAAAGTCAGAAAAGGATCGCAAGAAGGACAGGAACCTGGGGGCAGGAACTGATGCAGAGGCTACTGAAGAATGAGTGCTGTTTACTTGTTTGCATAGCCAGCTTGCTCAACCAGCTTTCTTCTAGGATCCAGGAATACCACTTTAGGTATTGCACCACATACAATTGGTTGGGCTCTTACTCATTGATCATTAATTGAGAAACTGCTTTACAGCTGGGTCTCATGGTGGCATATCCTCAAGTGAGGCTCCTTCATCTCTAATGACTGTGTCTTGTGTCAAGTTGATACAAACACAGCATGTACAAGCCCTTAGTTAATAACTACAGACATAGGAATCTTCAACTGTGAGCGTTACAGCTTAAAAACGGACATGGGGTCTGTTTTTCCCATTCCCTGCTGATGAATTTAGAGTTTCTGTTTGTCACTTTTGAGTTTGTCGACTCTTGATGTTCTTAATAGCAGTGAACTTGTCTGTGTGAAAGTCAATAAAGTTCTCTTGTGCAGTCTGCAGGGATGAGCTTTTGTGCACCTGGCTATCCCAAGTTTAAACCCAAGCCTTTTCAAAGACACCGGATGTCTGTTGCTGTTCATACTCCCTCTTGGGATGGGAGGACTTTATTGCAAATGGGTTTTCATCACCTGCATTTTCTTCCTAAATTCAATATGCAATGCACCCCCAACTCCCGCAAATGGGGACCTGGCCCTAGGTACAGAGGAATCCTGACAATTTCACCTGGCACCCTGCATGGTCACCACTAGGGGCAGAATGTGTTGCACCCGTGAAGCTCCTTCAAGGCATCCATTTCTTAAGAGCACAAATAATCTCTTAATGTACGAGGTAAGTTTTTCAATCTCTTTTCTCCCCTTACCTTTTTTCGTCAGACATGGTACAGAATCATTAAGCCCAGAGCATCTGCATGCTTGTAGGTAGCAGCTAGCTCCTGAGGCTCTTTCCCCAAGACGCAGCTCTTTTCTGCAAAAACCATGGATCCTGCTGTAAGGCCTCCAGAGGAAGCAGACTTTTATTTTGATAAGTTTCTGGCAAATCTCCGTCCTGTGAGAGACTGCCTGAGTTAGGTCGCAGAACGATACCAAAAATATGACCTAAAATAAAATGTTTTAAAATCGATTAGATGTGTGCCTAGTGAAGATAAAATAGGTAATGGTAGTAGCTGTCGCAAATGCATTCTTTTTCATCTCTTGTGACTTCAGTAGCAATTAGCCTCAGAGTTGGTCAGCCAACAAGGAATGCAAATCTCTAAGCAGTTTGAGATAGTTCTGCCTGGAAACCGGCTTACTGACCAAGCCCATCGGAAAAACAAAAAGGTCCTGCTGTGCAGCCTGTAAGATGATTTGTTACAGCGCAAGCTTAAATCCAGTGCCCTGAAAGCAGGCAGGATCGACTAGGGGAGCTCCCTGTCCTTTGGGTGGGGCAAGACCACAGCAAATGAATTCACAGTCTCTGCCTCCCCTTTTCTGCTTGGTAAATTTTCAAGCCATTTTTCTCCTTACTTTTTTTTTTTTTTTTTTTTTTTTTTTTTGGCAAACACGGGGCAAAATTTTTGATTCTAGAAACTCCGTCCTCCTAGGAAAGCAACTAGCTGCTGACGCTCTTTCCCAGAAGGCAGCTCTTTGCCACGAAAGCCAAGGAAGCCGCAGTATGGCTGCCCTGGCACGCAAGCAAGCTCCGGCTTTGGTAAGCTCCTGCCGAACCTCACTCCTAAGACCTCGCGGGTCAGCCAGCATCTTAAATTTTGGGGTGCTCACAGATGTTTAGGATTTTGACAGCATGTCTAGATCCTCCCAGTGAGTGGCTTTTCAATTTAAACTAAGAGACTAGTAACCCCCACCTTCCCCTCCCCCATCCGACACAGGACCTGGTTTGAGGGACAGAGACTTACTGAAATTGTTGGAATCTTGGAAGGTTTGCACACTCTTCCTGGGACTCAGTTCATAGAGTTGTTTGTGGTAAGCGAATGCTAAACTTGCTGAGCGGTAAATCTGTCCATTTCCCAGGCTCCTGAAACTTTGACTTAAGATTTTTAGTTGATTAGATATGAGCCTACTGTAGATAAAATAGGCAGTGGGTTTCCCTGCTGCAAATGCTCACCTGTCTTTTCTCTCTTATCCTTCATCTGTTGTTCATTCGGTAGGAATTAGCTCCCGAGAAGCTCAGTGTCCAATGGAGGCACATCTCCAACCACTTCGATGTAACTCTGTCAGGAAACCTGCTTGCTACCCAGGTACGTATGGTACTTTGGCTAATATTATATTCCTTCAATTATTGTTTTCATTATTGGTGTTTCACTAAGAAACAGGAAACCAAACAACAAATAGTAAATGATTTTACCTCTTCAAAAATGATTTTAAAGACAATGAATTTAAAGAGATGTCATCCAAAAAACAAAAAATCTAGAGCTATTTCTAGAGCTAGACGCAACAACATTTACGAATGACTTCATCAAAATACGCCAGTGCATTTTCCCTGTGGCTATTTCTTTTCAAAAATCTCCTAGCAACAGTATTAGCGTGGTTGATACTGAAATTCTTTTGCATTGGGAAAGCTTTTATTTTTCTTTAAGGATTATTAAAATACATCCATTTCCTGCAATTTTCATATTGTTGTTTAGCTCTAAGAAATGTAAAATTACGACACTGCCTGCCAAATGGATGGGCCTGGAGATGGGATGTTAAACTGGGGTGGAACAATCTCAAAAAATGAATGATGAATATTCTCCCTTAAATGTTGGGACTCGTCAATCATATGCATATATAATGAAACAAATAAAATGCTTAGTACCCAATAGAGAAGCCTGAATGGAAAGGAGTAGGGAAAACTGAGTTAAGTGATCTACCTGAGTGCTGAATGAGGCCTTAGAGTGAATTGTTTTTCTAGTTCTGAGTCTGTTTGTTTTGGATGATGGATGTATAAAATTATTCAATAGTGAACTGTAAAATTCAATGGGGTGGCTACACGAGCTGAGATACATTGAGCCTGCTAAAATGGAGGAGTAAGTGTGGTTTATTTGCAGGGAATTTTTAAATAAATGTTGTATAATGAAGAAAATTTTCAAAGCATATGACAAGAATGGAAAGGCCAAAATAGGCAACAAGTCAGTCTAGATTTGGTGTTAAACATGAATAATCTTTCTGTATGAATTCAGAGGCATGACTATCTAGATCTCTAGGTCTAGTGAGGCCTCATATAAAAACATATTCAAGCAAAGAATATATCAGTAACATCCCAGCAATCGACCCCTGCCCAGAATGCCCCAACACAAAACAAACACCATGGGCTTTTTGTTTGCTTTCTAGGTTTATGTGTTTTAGTCCTTTTGTTCTTTCTCTTTGGGGGGGGGGAGGTTCTGAAGAAAATAGTTACACAGTTTGGTGGGTAATGAAGGTAGATGTTGGGAGGAATTTGGGAAAGGGAAAATATGAATGGAACATTTTAAAAAGCAAGCTCAGTACTAACAGAAAATTTTCCCCGTAAAATGCTGGATTCTTCTCTGTGTAGCAGGTGCCTCCAACTTGCTTTCTCTCAGAGGACAACCTTGAGATAGATCTTCATGTCTTCACCTCACAAGGGATGGGAGTGCAATCATGCACAAACAACCTAAGCAACAGAAATGGTTCTGTATGAATTGTTCAGGATCCTAATAGTGGAAAGGTTACAGCAGAGAGGAGCCAGATGTTTTGAAGACACCGCTTGTACCTAGTTCCCTCCACCCCTGCAGGCCTGAAGTGGGAGATACTGGGTCTGTAGGAGTTAAAGATAGAAATTGTGTAAGGAATGTGTTCAATGGTTGTTTCTCTGCTCTTGTGTAAGGTGTAGCTGACCCCATTCACCTGTTCATTGATTGCATTGCTAGAGGAGGTGGACAGTGTTTGAAGGGATGGGAATATTACAGTATAGCATGGGTGTGCTAGGGGAACACTAGTGTCTGTGG
This sequence comes from Microtus oregoni, assembly GCF_018167655.1. Classification (NCBI taxonomy): domain Eukaryota; kingdom Metazoa; phylum Chordata; class Mammalia; order Rodentia; family Cricetidae; genus Microtus; species Microtus oregoni. Next base: position 16,616 of record NW_024544920.1, on the reverse strand, counting down.
TACTCTCTGGGAACTCTCTCATCCCAGAGTCACCAAGGAACTGTGGGAAGCCAGAGAAGATTACAACCACGTTAGAGATAGGGTTCTCAACCTCTAGGACACAACCCCTTTAGGGTTGCATATAAGGTATCTATATTATAATTTTAACAGTAGCAATCTTGCAGTTACAAAGTAGCAACAAATAGTTTTATGGTTGGGGCATGGTTTCAACTCACATGAGGAGCTCTTTTTCTGGATCACAGCATTAGGATGGTTTTAAACCACCAGGAAGGATTCCCCAGGGGAAGGTCATGACGTTCTGGGTACCCAATTTTCACATGGACAGGAAGCAGTCAAGGCCTGTCTTAGTTAGGGTTCCTATTGCTCTAACGAAACACCATGACTACAACTCAAGTTGGAGTTTAGTCAGCTTATACGTCCAATTAGCTTTTCAGCTCCCAACAGGAAAAGTCAGAAAAGGATCGCAAGAAGGACAGGAACCTGGGGGCAGGAACTGATGCAGAGGCTACTGAAGAATGAGTGCTGTTTACTTGTTTGCATAGCCAGCTTGCTCAACCAGCTTTCTTCTAGGATCCAGGAATACCACTTTAGGTATTGCACCACATACAATTGGTTGGGCTCTTACTCATTGATCATTAATTGAGAAACTGCTTTACAGCTGGGTCTCATGGTGGCATATCCTCAAGTGAGGCTCCTTCATCTCTAATGACTGTGTCTTGTGTCAAGTTGATACAAACACAGCATGTACAAGCCCTTAGTTAATAACTACAGACATAGGAATCTTCAACTGTGAGCGTTACAGCTTAAAAACGGACATGGGGTCTGTTTTTCCCATTCCCTGCTGATGAATTTAGAGTTTCTGTTTGTCACTTTTGAGTTTGTCGACTCTTGATGTTCTTAATAGCAGTGAACTTGTCTGTGTGAAAGTCAATAAAGTTCTCTTGTGCAGTCTGCAGGGATGAGCTTTTGTGCACCTGGCTATCCCAAGTTTAAACCCAAGCCTTTTCAAAGACACCGGATGTCTGTTGCTGTTCATACTCCCTCTTGGGATGGGAGGACTTTATTGCAAATGGGTTTTCATCACCTGCATTTTCTTCCTAAATTCAATATGCAATGCACCCCCAACTCCCGCAAATGGGGACCTGGCCCTAGGTACAGAGGAATCCTGACAATTTCACCTGGCACCCTGCATGGTCACCACTAGGGGCAGAATGTGTTGCACCCGTGAAGCTCCTTCAAGGCATCCATTTCTTAAGAGCACAAATAATCTCTTAATGTACGAGGTAAGTTTTTCAATCTCTTTTCTCCCCTTACCTTTTTTCGTCAGACATGGTACAGAATCATTAAGCCCAGAGCATCTGCATGCTTGTAGGTAGCAGCTAGCTCCTGAGGCTCTTTCCCCAAGACGCAGCTCTTTTCTGCAAAAACCATGGATCCTGCTGTAAGGCCTCCAGAGGAAGCAGACTTTTATTTTGATAAGTTTCTGGCAAATCTCCGTCCTGTGAGAGACTGCCTGAGTTAGGTCGCAGAACGATACCAAAAATATGACCTAAAATAAAATGTTTTAAAATCGATTAGATGTGTGCCTAGTGAAGATAAAATAGGTAATGGTAGTAGCTGTCGCAAATGCATTCTTTTTCATCTCTTGTGACTTCAGTAGCAATTAGCCTCAGAGTTGGTCAGCCAACAAGGAATGCAAATCTCTAAGCAGTTTGAGATAGTTCTGCCTGGAAACCGGCTTACTGACCAAGCCCATCGGAAAAACAAAAAGGTCCTGCTGTGCAGCCTGTAAGATGATTTGTTACAGCGCAAGCTTAAATCCAGTGCCCTGAAAGCAGGCAGGATCGACTAGGGGAGCTCCCTGTCCTTTGGGTGGGGCAAGACCACAGCAAATGAATTCACAGTCTCTGCCTCCCCTTTTCTGCTTGGTAAATTTTCAAGCCATTTTTCTCCTTACTTTTTTTTTTTTTTTTTTTTTTTTTTTTTTGGCAAACACGGGGCAAAATTTTTGATTCTAGAAACTCCGTCCTCCTAGGAAAGCAACTAGCTGCTGACGCTCTTTCCCAGAAGGCAGCTCTTTGCCACGAAAGCCAAGGAAGCCGCAGTATGGCTGCCCTGGCACGCAAGCAAGCTCCGGCTTTGGTAAGCTCCTGCCGAACCTCACTCCTAAGACCTCGCGGGTCAGCCAGCATCTTAAATTTTGGGGTGCTCACAGATGTTTAGGATTTTGACAGCATGTCTAGATCCTCCCAGTGAGTGGCTTTTCAATTTAAACTAAGAGACTAGTAACCCCCACCTTCCCCTCCCCCATCCGACACAGGACCTGGTTTGAGGGACAGAGACTTACTGAAATTGTTGGAATCTTGGAAGGTTTGCACACTCTTCCTGGGACTCAGTTCATAGAGTTGTTTGTGGTAAGCGAATGCTAAACTTGCTGAGCGGTAAATCTGTCCATTTCCCAGGCTCCTGAAACTTTGACTTAAGATTTTTAGTTGATTAGATATGAGCCTACTGTAGATAAAATAGGCAGTGGGTTTCCCTGCTGCAAATGCTCACCTGTCTTTTCTCTCTTATCCTTCATCTGTTGTTCATTCGGTAGGAATTAGCTCCCGAGAAGCTCAGTGTCCAATGGAGGCACATCTCCAACCACTTCGATGTAACTCTGTCAGGAAACCTGCTTGCTACCCAGGTACGTATGGTACTTTGGCTAATATTATATTCCTTCAATTATTGTTTTCATTATTGGTGTTTCACTAAGAAACAGGAAACCAAACAACAAATAGTAAATGATTTTACCTCTTCAAAAATGATTTTAAAGACAATGAATTTAAAGAGATGTCATCCAAAAAACAAAAAATCTAGAGCTATTTCTAGAGCTAGACGCAACAACATTTACGAATGACTTCATCAAAATACGCCAGTGCATTTTCCCTGTGGCTATTTCTTTTCAAAAATCTCCTAGCAACAGTATTAGCGTGGTTGATACTGAAATTCTTTTGCATTGGGAAAGCTTTTATTTTTCTTTAAGGATTATTAAAATACATCCATTTCCTGCAATTTTCATATTGTTGTTTAGCTCTAAGAAATGTAAAATTACGACACTGCCTGCCAAATGGATGGGCCTGGAGATGGGATGTTAAACTGGGGTGGAACAATCTCAAAAAATGAATGATGAATATTCTCCCTTAAATGTTGGGACTCGTCAATCATATGCATATATAATGAAACAAATAAAATGCTTAGTACCCAATAGAGAAGCCTGAATGGAAAGGAGTAGGGAAAACTGAGTTAAGTGATCTACCTGAGTGCTGAATGAGGCCTTAGAGTGAATTGTTTTTCTAGTTCTGAGTCTGTTTGTTTTGGATGATGGATGTATAAAATTATTCAATAGTGAACTGTAAAATTCAATGGGGTGGCTACACGAGCTGAGATACATTGAGCCTGCTAAAATGGAGGAGTAAGTGTGGTTTATTTGCAGGGAATTTTTAAATAAATGTTGTATAATGAAGAAAATTTTCAAAGCATATGACAAGAATGGAAAGGCCAAAATAGGCAACAAGTCAGTCTAGATTTGGTGTTAAACATGAATAATCTTTCTGTATGAATTCAGAGGCATGACTATCTAGATCTCTAGGTCTAGTGAGGCCTCATATAAAAACATATTCAAGCAAAGAATATATCAGTAACATCCCAGCAATCGACCCCTGCCCAGAATGCCCCAACACAAAACAAACACCATGGGCTTTTTGTTTGCTTTCTAGGTTTATGTGTTTTAGTCCTTTTGTTCTTTCTCTTTGGGGGGGGGGAGGTTCTGAAGAAAATAGTTACACAGTTTGGTGGGTAATGAAGGTAGATGTTGGGAGGAATTTGGGAAAGGGAAAATATGAATGGAACATTTTAAAAAGCAAGCTCAGTACTAACAGAAAATTTTCCCCGTAAAATGCTGGATTCTTCTCTGTGTAGCAGGTGCCTCCAACTTGCTTTCTCTCAGAGGACAACCTTGAGATAGATCTTCATGTCTTCACCTCACAAGGGATGGGAGTGCAATCATGCACAAACAACCTAAGCAACAGAAATGGTTCTGTATGAATTGTTCAGGATCCTAATAGTGGAAAGGTTACAGCAGAGAGGAGCCAGATGTTTTGAAGACACCGCTTGTACCTAGTTCCCTCCACCCCTGCAGGCCTGAAGTGGGAGATACTGGGTCTGTAGGAGTTAAAGATAGAAATTGTGTAAGGAATGTGTTCAATGGTTGTTTCTCTGCTCTTGTGTAAGGTGTAGCTGACCCCATTCACCTGTTCATTGATTGCATTGCTAGAGGAGGTGGACAGTGTTTGAAGGGATGGGAATATTACAGTATAGCATGGGTGTGCTAGGGGAACACTAGTGTCTGTGGTACTCTCTGGGAACTCTCTCATCCCAGAGTCACCAAGGAACTGTGGGAAGCCAGAGAAGATTACAACCACGTTAGAGATAGGGTTCTCAACCTCTAGGACACAACCCCTTTAGGGTTGCATATAAGGTATCTATATTATAATTTTAACAGTAGCAATCTTGCAGTTACAAAGTAGCAACAAATAGTTTTATGGTTGGGGCATGGTTTCAACTCACATGAGGAGCTCTTTTTCTGGATCACAGCATTAGGATGGTTTTAAACCACCAGGAAGGATTCCCCAGGGGAAGGTCATGACGTTCTGGGTACCCAATTTTCACATGGACAGGAAGCAGTCAAGGCCTGTCTTAGTTAGGGTTCCTATTGCTCTAACGAAACACCATGACTACAACTCAAGTTGGAGTTTAGTCAGCTTATACGTCCAATTAGCTTTTCAGCTCCCAACAGGAAAAGTCAGAAAAGGATCGCAAGAAGGACAGGAACCTGGGGGCAGGAACTGATGCAGAGGCTACTGAAGAATGAGTGCTGTTTACTTGTTTGCATAGCCAGCTTGCTCAACCAGCTTTCTTCTAGGATCCAGGAATACCACTTTAGGTATTGCACCACATACAATTGGTTGGGCTCTTACTCATTGATCATTAATTGAGAAACTGCTTTACAGCTGGGTCTCATGGTGGCATATCCTCAAGTGAGGCTCCTTCATCTCTAATGACTGTGTCTTGTGTCAAGTTGATACAAACACAGCATGTACAAGCCCTTAGTTAATAACTACAGACATAGGAATCTTCAACTGTGAGCGTTACAGCTTAAAAACGGACATGGGGTCTGTTTTTCCCATTCCCTGCTGATGAATTTAGAGTTTCTGTTTGTCACTTTTGAGTTTGTCGACTCTTGATGTTCTTAATAGCAGTGAACTTGTCTGTGTGAAAGTCAATAAAGTTCTCTTGTGCAGTCTGCAGGGATGAGCTTTTGTGCACCTGGCTATCCCAAGTTTAAACCCAAGCCTTTTCAAAGACACCGGATGTCTGTTGCTGTTCATACTCCCTCTTGGGATGGGAGGACTTTATTGCAAATGGGTTTTCATCACCTGCATTTTCTTCCTAAATTCAATATGCAATGCACCCCCAACTCCCGCAAATGGGGACCTGGCCCTAGGTACAGAGGAATCCTGACAATTTCACCTGGCACCCTGCATGGTCACCACTAGGGGCAGAATGTGTTGCACCCGTGAAGCTCCTTCAAGGCATCCATTTCTTAAGAGCACAAATAATCTCTTAATGTACGAGGTAAGTTTTTCAATCTCTTTTCTCCCCTTACCTTTTTTCGTCAGACATGGTACAGAATCATTAAGCCCAGAGCATCTGCATGCTTGTAGGTAGCAGCTAGCTCCTGAGGCTCTTTCCCCAAGACGCAGCTCTTTTCTGCAAAAACCATGGATCCTGCTGTAAGGCCTCCAGAGGAAGCAGACTTTTATTTTGATAAGTTTCTGGCAAATCTCCGTCCTGTGAGAGACTGCCTGAGTTAGGTCGCAGAACGATACCAAAAATATGACCTAAAATAAAATGTTTTAAAATCGATTAGATGTGTGCCTAGTGAAGATAAAATAGGTAATGGTAGTAGCTGTCGCAAATGCATTCTTTTTCATCTCTTGTGACTTCAGTAGCAATTAGCCTCAGAGTTGGTCAGCCAACAAGGAATGCAAATCTCTAAGCAGTTTGAGATAGTTCTGCCTGGAAACCGGCTTACTGACCAAGCCCATCGGAAAAACAAAAAGGTCCTGCTGTGCAGCCTGTAAGATGATTTGTTACAGCGCAAGCTTAAATCCAGTGCCCTGAAAGCAGGCAGGATCGACTAGGGGAGCTCCCTGTCCTTTGGGTGGGGCAAGACCACAGCAAATGAATTCACAGTCTCTGCCTCCCCTTTTCTGCTTGGTAAATTTTCAAGCCATTTTTCTCCTTACTTTTTTTTTTTTTTTTTTTTTTTTTTTTTTTTGGCAAACACGGGGCAAAATTTTTGATTCTAGAAACTCCGTCCTCCTAGGAAAGCAACTAGCTGCTGACGCTCTTTCCCAGAAGGCAGCTCTTTGCCACGAAAGCCAAGGAAGCCGCAGTATGGCTGCCCTGGCACGCAAGCAAGCTCCGGCTTTGGTAAGCTCCTGCCGAACCTCACTCCTAAGACCTCGCGGGTCAGCCAGCATCTTAAATTTTGGGGTGCTCACAGATGTTTAGGATTTTGACAGCATGTCTAGATCCTCCCAGTGAGTGGCTTTTCAATTTAAACTAAGAGACTAGTAACCCCCACCTTCCCCTCCCCCATCCGACACAGGACCTGGTTTGAGGGACAGAGACTTACTGAAATTGTTGGAATCTTGGAAGGTTTGCACACTCTTCCTGGGACTCAGTTCATAGAGTTGTTTGTGGTAAGCGAATGCTAAACTTGCTGAGCGGTAAATCTGTCCATTTCCCAGGCTCCTGAAACTTTGACTTAAGATTTTTAGTTGATTAGATATGAGCCTACTGTAGATAAAATAGGCAGTGGGTTTCCCTGCTGCAAATGCTCACCTGTCTTTTCTCTCTTATCCTTCATCTGTTGTTCATTCGGTAGGAATTAGCTCCCGAGAAGCTCAGTGTCCAATGGAGGCACATCTCCAACCACTTCGATGTAACTCTGTCAGGAAACCTGCTTGCTACCCAGGTACGTATGGTACTTTGGCTAATATTATATTCCTTCAATTATTGTTTTCATTATTGGTGTTTCACTAAGAAACAGGAAACCAAACAACAAATAGTAAATGATTTTACCTCTTCAAAAATGATTTTAAAGACAATGAATTTAAAGAGATGTCATCCAAAAAACAAAAAATCTAGAGCTATTTCTAGAGCTAGACGCAACAACATTTACGAATGACTTCATCAAAATACGCCAGTGCATTTTCCCTGTGGCTATTTCTTTTCAAAAATCTCCTAGCAACAGTATTAGCGTGGTTGATACTGAAATTCTTTTGCATTGGGAAAGCTTTTATTTTTCTTTAAGGATTATTAAAATACATCCATTTCCTGCAATTTTCATATTGTTGTTTAGCTCTAAGAAATGTAAAATTACGACACTGCCTGCCAAATGGATGGGCCTGGAGATGGGATGTTAAACTGGGGTGGAACAATCTCAAAAAATGAATGATGAATATTCTCCCTTAAATGTTGGGACTCGTCAATCATATGCATATATAATGAAACAAATAAAATGCTTAGTACCCAATAGAGAAGCCTGAATGGAAAGGAGTAGGGAAAACTGAGTTAAGTGATCTACCTGAGTGCTGAATGAGGCCTTAGAGTGAATTGTTTTTCTAGTTCTGAGTCTGTTTGTTTTGGATGATGGATGTATAAAATTATTCAATAGTGAACTGTAAAATTCAATGGGGTGGCTACACGAGCTGAGATACATTGAGCCTGCTAAAATGGAGGAGTAAGTGTGGTTTATTTGCAGGGAATTTTTAAATAAATGTTGTATAATGAAGAAAATTTTCAAAGCATATGACAAGAATGGAAAGGCCAAAATAGGCAACAAGTCAGTCTAGATTTGGTGTTAAACATGAATAATCTTTCTGTATGAATTCAGAGGCATGTCTATCTAGATCTCTAGGTCTAGTGAGGCCTCATATAAAAACATATTCAAGCAAAGAATATATCAGTAACATCCCAGCAATCGACCCCTGCCCAGAATGCCCCAACACAAAACAAACACCATGGGCTTTTTGTTTGCTTTCTAGGTTTATGTGTTTTAGTCCTTTTGTTCTTTCTCTTTGGGGGGGGGAGGTTCTGAAGAAAATAGTTACACAGTTTGGTGGGTAATGAAGGTAGATGTTGGGAGGAATTTGGGAAAGGGAAAATATGAATGGAACATTTTAAAAAGCAAGCTCAGTACTAACAGAAAATTTTCCCCGTAAAATGCTGGATTCTTCTCTGTGTAGCAGGTGCCTCCAACTTGCTTTCTCTCAGAGGACAACCTTGAGATAGATCTTCATGTCTTCACCTCACAAGGGATGGGAGTGCAATCATGCACAAACAACCTAAGCAACAGAAATGGTTCTGTATGAATTGTTCAGGATCCTAATAGTGGAAAGGTTACAGCAGAGAGGAGCCAGATGTTTTGAAGACACCGCTTGTACCTAGTTCCCTCCACCCCTGCAGGCCTGAAGTGGGAGATACTGGGTCTGTAGGAGTTAAAGATAGAAATTGTGTAAGGAATGTGTTCAATGGTTGTTTCTCTGCTCTTGTGTAAGGTGTAGCTGACCCCATTCACCTGTTCATTGATTGCATTGCTAGAGGAGGTGGACAGTGTTTGAAGGGATGGGAATATTACAGTATAGCATGGGTGTGCTAGGGGAACACTAGTGTCTGTGGTACTCTCTGGGAACTCTCTCATCCCAGAGTCACCAAGGAACTGTGGGAAGCCAGAGAAGATTACAACCACGTTAGAGATAGGGTTCTCAACCTCTAGGACACAACCCCTTTAGGGTTGCATATAAGGTATCTATATTATAATTTTAACAGTAGCAATCTTGCAGTTACAAAGTAGCAACAAATAGTTTTATGGTTGGGGCATGGTTTCAACTCACATGAGGAGCTCTTTTTCTGGATCACAGCATTAGGATGGTTTTAAACCACCAGGAAGGATTCCCCAGGGGAAGGTCATGACGTTCTGGGTACCCAATTTTCACATGGACAGGAAGCAGTCAAGGCCTGTCTTAGTTAGGGTTCCTATTGCTCTAACGAAACACCATGACTACAACTCAAGTTGGAGTTTAGTCAGCTTATACGTCCAATTAGCTTTTCAGCTCCCAACAGGAAAAGTCAGAAAAGGATCGCAAGAAGGACAGGAACCTGGGGGCAGGAACTGATGCAGAGGCTACTTGAAGAATGAGTGCTGTTTACCTTGTTTGCATAGCCAGCTTGCTCAACCAGCTTTCTTCTAGGATCCAGGAATACCACTTTAGGTATTGCACCACGATACAATTGGTTGGGCTCTTACTCATTGATCATTAATTGAGAAACTGCTTTACAGCTGGGTCTCATGGTGGCATATCCTCAAGTGAGGCTCCTTCATCTCTAATGACTGTGTCTTGTGTCAAGTTGATACAAACACAGCATGTACAAGCCCTTAGTTAATAACTACAGACATAGGAATCTTCAACTGTGAGCGTTACAGCTTAAAACGGACATGGGGTCTGTTTTTCCCATTCCCTGCTGATGAATTTAGAGTTTCTGTTTGTCACTTTTGAGTTTGTCGACTCTTGATGTTCTTAATAGCAGTGAACTTGTCTGTGTGAAAGTCAATAAAGTTCTCTTGTGCAGTCTGCAGGGATGAGCTTTTGTGCACCTGGCTATCCCAAGTTTAAACCCAAGCCTTTTCAAAGACACCGGATGTCTGTTGCTGTTCATACTCCCTCTTGGGATGGGAGGACTTTATTGCAAATGGGTTTTCATCACCTGCATTTTCTTCCTAAATTCAATATGCAATGCACCCCCAACTCCCGCAAATGGGGACCTGGCCCTAGGTACAGAGGAATCCTGACAATTTCACCTGGCACCCTGCATGGTCACCACTAGGGGCAGAATGTGTTGCACCCGTGAAGCTCCTTCAAGGCATCCATTTCTTAAGAGCACAAATAATCTCTTAATGTACGAGGTAAGTTTTTCAATCTCTTTTCTCCTCCCCTTACCTTTTTTCGTCAGACATGGTACAGAATCATTAAGCCCAGAGCATCTGCATGCTTGTAGGTAGCAGCTAGCTCCTGAGGCTCTTTCCCCCAAGACGCAGCTCTTTTCTGCAAAAAACCATGGATCCTGCTGTAAGGCCTCCAGAGGAAGCAGACTTTTATTTTGATAAGTTTCTGGCAAATCTCCGTCCTGTGAGAGACTGCCTGAGTTAGGTCGCAGAACGATACCAAAAATATGACCTAAAATAAAATGTTTTAAAATCGATTAGATGTGTGCCTAGTGAAGATAAAATAGGTAATGGTAGTAGCTGTCGCAAATGCATTCTTTTTCATCTCTTGTGACTTCAGTAGCAATTAGCCTCAGAGTTGGTCAGCCAACAAGGAATGCAAATCTCTAAGCAGTTGAGATAGTTCTGCCTGGAAACCGGCTTACTGACCAAGCCCATCGGAAAAACAAAAAGGTCCTGCTGTGCAGCCTGTAAGATGATTTGTTACAGCGCAAGCTTAAATCCAGTGCCCTGAAAGCAGGCAGGATCGACTAGGGGAGCTCCCTGTCCTTTGGGTGGGGCAAGACCACAGCAAATGAATTCACAGTCTCTGCCTCCCCTTTTCTGCTTGGTAAATTTTCAAGCCATTTTTCTCCTTACTTTTTTTTTTTTTTTTTTTTTTTTTTTTGGCAAACACGGGGCAAAATTTTTGATTCTAGAAACTCCGTCCTCCTAGGAAAGCAACTAGCTGCTGACGCTCTTTCCCAGAAGGCAGCTCTTTGCCACGAAAGCCAAGGAAGCCGCAGTATGGCTGCCCTGGCACGCAAGCAAGCTCCGGCTTTGGTAAGCTCCTGCCGAACCTCACTCCTAAGACCTCGCGGGTCAGCCAGCATCTTAAATTTTGGGGTGCTCACAGATGTTTAGGATTTTGACAGCATGTCTAGATCCTCCCAGTGAGTGGCTTTTTCAATTTAAACTAAGAGACTAGTAACCCCACCTTCCCCTCCCCCATCCGACACAGGACCTGGTTTGAGGGACAGAGACCTTACTGAAATTGTTGGAATCTTGGAAGGTTTGCACACTCTTCCTGGGACTCAGTTCATAGAGTTGTTTGTGGTAAGCGAATGCTAAACTTGCTGAGCGGTAAATCTGTCCATTTCCCAGGCTCCTGAAACTTTGACTTAAGATTTTTAGTTGATTAGATATGAGCCTACTGTAGATAAAATAGGCAGTGGGTTTCCCTGCTGCAAATGCTCACCTGTCTTTTCTCTCTTATCCTTCATCTGTTGTTCATTCGGTAGGAATTAGCTCCCGAGAAGCTCAGTGTCCAATGGAGGCACATCTCCAACCACTTCGATGTAACTCTGTCAGGAAACCTGCTTGCTACCCAGGTACGTATGGTACTTTGGCTAATATTATATTCCTTCAATTATTGTTTTCATTATTGGTGTTTCACTAAGAAACAGGAAACCAAACAACAAATAGTAAATGATTTTACCTCTTCAAAAATGATTTTAAAGACAATGAATTTAAAGAGATGTCATCCAAAAAACAAAAAATCTAGAGCTATTTCTAGAGCTAGACGCAACAACATTTACGAATGACTTCATCAAAATACGCCAGTGCATTTTCCCTGTGGCTATTTCTTTTCAAAAATCTCCTAGCAACAGTATTAGCGTGGTTGATACTGAAATTCTTTTGCATTGGGAAAGCTTTTATTTTTCTTTAAGGATTATTAAAATACATCCATTTCCTGCAATTTTCATATTGTTGTTTAGCTCTAAGAAATGTAAAATTACGACACTGCCTGCCAAATGGATGGGCCTGGAGATGGGATGTTAAACTGGGGTGGAACAATCTCAAAAAATGAATGATGAATATTCTCCCTTAAATGTTGGGACTCGTCAATCATATGCATATATAATGAAACAAATAAAATGCTTAGTACCCAATAGAGAAGCCTGAATGGAAAGGAGTAGGGAAAAACTGAGTTAAGTGATCTACCTGAGTGCTGAATGAGGCCTTAGAGTGAATTGTTTTTCTAGTTCTGAGTCTGTTTGTTTTGGATGATGGATGTATAAAATTATTCAATAGTGAACTGTAAAATTCAATGGGGTGGCTACACGAGCTGAGATACATTGAGCCTGCTAAAATGGAGGAGTAAGTGTGGTTTATTTGCAGGGAATTTTTATTTATTTTTTTTTTTATTTTTTTTTTAAAATATTTATTTATTTGTTTGTTTGTTTGTTTATTTATTTATTTATTTATACGATATTCTGTCTGTATGTCTGCAGGGCCAGAAGAGGGCACCAGACCTCATTACAGATGGTTGTGAGCCACCATGTGGTTGCTGGGAATTGAACTCAGGACCTTTGGAAGAGCAGGCAATGCTCTTAACCACTGAGCCATCTCTCCAGCCCCTGCAGGGAATTTTTAAATAAATGTTGTATAATGAAGAAAATTTTCAAAGCATATGACAAGAATGGAAAGGCCAAAATAGGCCAACAAGTCAGTCTAGATTTGGTGTTAAACATGAATAATCTTTCTGTATGAATTCAGAGGCATGACTATCTAGATCTCTAGGTCTAGTGAGGCCTCATATAAAAACATATTCAAGCAAAGAATATATCAGTAACATCCCAGCAATCGACCCCTGCCCAGAATGCCCCAACACAAAACAAACACCATGGGCTTTTTGTTTGCTTTCTAGGTTTATGTGTTTTAGTCCTTTTTGTTCTTTCTCTTTGGGGGGGGGAGGTTCTGAAGAAAATAGTTACACAGTTTGGTGGGTAATGAAGGTAGATGTTGGGAGGAATTTGGGAAAGGGAAAATATGAATGGAACATTTTAAAAAGCAAGCTCAGTACTAACAGAAAATTTTCCCCGTAAAATGCTGGATTCTTCTCTGTGTAGCAGGTGCCTCCAACTTGCTTTCTCTCAGAGGACAACCTTGAGATAGATCTTCATGTCTTCACCTCACAAGGGATGGGAGTGCAATCATGCACAAACAACCTAAGCAACAGAAATGGTTCTGTATGAATTGTTCAGGATCCTAATAGTGGAAAGGTTACAGCAGAGAGGAGCCAGATGTTTTGAAGACACCGCTTGTACCTAGTTCCCCTCCACCCCTGCAGCCTGAAGTGGGAGATACTGGGTCTGTAGGAGTTAAAGATAGAAATTTGTGTAAGGAATGTGTTCAATGGTTGTTTCTCTGCTCTTGTGTAAGGTGTAGCTGACCCCATTCACCTGTTCATTGATTGCATTGCTAGAGGAGGTGGACAGTGTTTGAAGGGATGGGAATATTACAGTATAGCATGGGTGTGCTAGGGGAACACTAGTGTCTGTGGTACTCTCTGGGAACTCTCTCATCCCAGAGTCACCAAGGAACTGTGGGAAGCCAGAGAAGATTACAACCACGTTAGAGATAGGGTTCTCAACCTCTAGGACACAACCCCTTTAGGGTTGCGATATAAGGTATCTATATTATAATTTTAACAGTAGCAATCTTGCAGTTACAAAGTAGCAACAAATAGTTTTATGGTTGGGGCATGGTTTCAACTCACATGAGGAGCTCTTTTTCTGGATCACAGCATTAGGATGGTTTTAAACCACCAGGAAGGATTCCCCAGGGGAAGGTCATGACGTTCTGGGTACCCCAATTTTTCACATGGACAGGAAGCAGTCAAGGCCTGTCTTAGTTAGGGTTCCTATTGCTCTAACGAAACACCATGACTACAACTCAAGTTGGAGTTTAGTCAGCTTATACGTCCAATTAGCTTTTCAGCTCCCAACAGGAAAAGTCAGAAAAGGATCGCAAGAAGGACAGGAACCTGGGGGCAGGAACTGATGCAGAGGCTACTGAAGAATGAGTGCTGTTTACTTGTTTGCATAGCCAGCTTGCTCAACCAGCTTTCTTCTAGGATCCAGGAATACCACTTTAGGTATTGCACCACATACAATTGGTTGGGCTCTTACTCATTGATCATTAATTGAGAAACTGCTTTACAGCTGGGTCTCATGGTGGCATATCCTCAAGTGAGGCTCCTTCATCTCTAATGACTGTGTCTTGTGTCAAGTTGATACAAACACAGCATGTACAAGCCCTTAGTTAATAACTACAGACATAGGAATTTCAACTGTGAGCGTTACAGCTTAAAAACGGACATGGGGTCTGTTTTTCCCATTCCCTGCTGATGAATTTAGAGTTTCTGTTTGTCACTTTTGAGTTTGTCGACTCTTGATGTTCTTAATAGCAGTGAACTTGTCTGTGTGAAAGTCAATAAAGTTCTCTTGTGCAGTCTGCAGGGATGAGCTTTTGTGCACCTGGCTATCCCAAGTTTAAACCCAAGCCTTTTCAAAAGACACCGGATGTCTGTTGCTGTTCATACTCCTCTTGGGATGGGAGGACTTTATTGCAAATGGGTTTTCATCACCTGCATTTTCTTCCTAAATTCAATATGCAATGCACCCCCAACTCCCGCAAATGGGGACCTGGCCCTAGGTACAGAGGAATCCTGACAATTTCACCTGGCACCCTGCATGGTCACCACTAGGGGCAGAATGTGTTGCACCCGTGAAGCTCCTTCAAGGCATCCATTTCTTAAGAGCACAAATAATCTCTTAATGTACGAGGTAAGTTTTTCAATCTCTTTTCTCCCCTTACCTTTTTTCGTCAGACATGGTACAGAATCATTAAGCCCAGAGCATCTGCATGCTTGTAGGTAGCAGCTAGCTCCTGAGGCTCTTTCCCCAAGACGCAGCTCTTTTCTGCAAAAACCATGGATCCTGCTGTAAGGCCTCCAGAGGAAGCAGACTTTTATTTTGATAAGTTTCTGGCAAATCTCCGTCCTGTGAGAGACTGCCTGAGTTAGGTCGCAGAACGATACCAAAAATATGACCTAAAATAAAATGTTTTAAAATCGATTAGATGTGTGCCTAGTGAAGATAAAATAGGTAATGGTAGTAGCTGTCGCAAATGCATTCTTTTTCATCTCTTGTGACTTCAGTAGCAATTAGCCTCAGAGTTGGTCAGCCAACAAGGAATGCAAATCTCTAAGCAGTTTGAGATAGTTCTGCCTGGAAACCGGCTTACTGACCAAGCCCATCGAAAAACAAAAAGGTCCTGCTGTGCAGCCTGTAAGATGATTTGTTACAGCGCAAGCTTAAATCCAGTGCCCTGAAAGCAGGCAGGATCGACTAGGGGAGCTCCCTGTCCTTTGGGTGGGGCAAGACCACAGCAAATGAATTCACAGTCTCTGCCTCCCCTTTTCTGCTTGGTAAATTTTCCAAGCCATTTTTCTCCTTACTTTTTTTTTTTTTTTTTTTTTTTTTTTGGCAAACACGGGGCAAAAATTTTTGATTCTAGAAACTCCGTCCTCCTAGGAAAGCAACTAGCTGCTGACGCTCTTTCCCAGAAGGCAGCTCTTTGCCACGAAAGCCAAGGAAGCCGCAGTATGGTTGCCCTGGCACGCAAGCAAGCTCCGGCTTTGGTAAGCTCCTGCCGAACCTCACTCCTAAGACCTCGCGGGTCAGCCAGCATCTTAAATTTTGGGGTGCTCACAGATGTTTAGGATTTTGACAGCATGTCTAGATCCTCCCAGTGAGTGGCTTTTCAATTTAAACTAAGAGACTAGTAACCCCCACCTTCCCCTCCCCCATCCGACACAGGACCTGGTTTGAGGGACAGAGACTTACTGAAATTGTTGGAATCTTGGAAGGTTTGCACACTCTTCCTGGGGACTCAGTTCATAGAGTTGTTTGTGGTAAGCGAATGCTAAACTTGCTGAGCGGTAAATCTGTCCATTTCCCAGGCTCCTGAAACTTTGACTTAAGATTTTTAGTTGATTAGATATGAGCCTACTGTAGATAAAATAGGCAGTGGGTTTCCCTGCTGCAAATGCTCACCTGTCTTTTCTCTCTTATCCTTCATCTGTTGTTCATTCGGTAGGAATTAGCTCCCGAGAAGCTCAGTGTCCAATGGAGGCACATCTCCAACCACTTCGATGTAACTCTGTCAGGAAACCTGCTTGCTACCCAGGTACGTATGGTACTTTGGCTAATATTATATTCCTTCAATTATTGTTTTCATTATTGGTGTTTCACTAAGAAACAGGAAACCAAACAACAAATAGTAAATGATTTTACCTCTTCAAAAATGATTTTAAAGACAATGAATTTAAAGAGATGTCATCCAAAAAACAAAAAATCTAGAGCTATTTCTAGAGCTAGACGCAACAACATTTACGAATGACTTCATCAAAATACGCCAGTGCATTTTCCCTGTGGCTATTTCTTTTCAAAAATCTCCTAGCAACAGTATTAGCGTGGTTGATACTGAAATTCTTTTGCATTGGGAAAGCTTTTATTTTTCTTTAAGGATTATTAAAATACATCCATTTCCTGCAATTTTCATATTGTTGTTTAGCTCTAAGAAATGTAAAATTACGACACTGCCTGCCAAATGGATGGGCCTGGAGATGGGATGTTAAACTGGGGTGGAACAATCTCAAAAAATGAATGAT
>NW_024544919.1:0-41961 GCF_018167655.1 Microtus oregoni | reverse complement strand
GCTCAGTGTCCAATGGAGGCACATCTCCAACCACTTCGATGTAACTCTGTCAGGAAACCTGCTTGCTACCCAGGTACGTATGGTACTTTGGCTAATATTATATTCCTTCAATTATTGTTTTCATTATTGGTGTTTCACTAAGAAACAGGAAACCAAACAACAAATAGTAAATGATTTTACCTCTTCAAAAATGATTTTAAAGACAATGAATTTAAAGAGATGTCATCCAAAAAACAAAAAATCTAGAGCTATTTCTAGAGCTAGACGCAACAACATTTACGAATGACTTCATCAAAATACGCCAGTGCATTTTCCCTGTGGCTATTTCTTTTCAAAAATCTCCTAGCAACAGTATTAGCGTGGTTGATACTGAAATTCTTTTGCATTGGGAAAGCTTTTATTTTTCTTTAAGGATTATTAAAATACATCCATTTCCTGCAATTTTCATATTGTTGTTTAGCTCTAAGAAATGTAAAATTACGACACTGCCTGCCAAATGGATGGGCCTGGAGATGGGATGTTAAACTGGGGTGGAACAATCTCAAAAAATGAATGATGAATATTCTCCCTTAAATGTTGGGACTCGTCAATCATATGCATATATAATGAAACAAATAAAATGCTTAGTACCCAATAGAGAAGCCTGAATGGAAAGGAGTAGGGAAAACTGAGTTAAGTGATCTACCTGAGTGCTGAATGAGGCCTTAGAGTGAATTGTTTTTCTAGTTCTGAGTCTGTTTGTTTTGGATGATGGATGTATAAAATTATTCAATAGTGAACTGTAAAATTCAATGGGGTGGCTACACGAGCTGAGATACATTGAGCCTGCTAAAATGGAGGAGTAAGTGTGGTTTATTTGCAGGGAATTTTTAAATAAATGTTGTATAATGAAGAAAATTTTCAAAGCATATGACAAGAATGGAAAGGCCAAAATAGGCAACAAGTCAGTCTAGATTTGGTGTTAAACATGAATAATCTTTCTGTATGAATTCAGAGGCATGACTATCTAGATCTCTAGGTCTAGTGAGGCCTCATATAAAAACATATTCAAGCAAAGAATATATCAGTAACATCCCAGCAATCGACCCCTGCCCAGAATGCCCCAACACAAAACAAACACCATGGGCTTTTTGTTTGCTTTCTAGGTTTATGTGTTTTAGTCCTTTTGTTCTTTCTCTTTGGGGGGGGGGAGGTTCTGAAGAAAATAGTTACACAGTTTGGTGGGTAATGAAGGTAGATGTTGGGAGGAATTTGGGAAAGGGAAAATATGAATGGAACATTTTAAAAAGCAAGCTCAGTACTAACAGAAAATTTTCCCCGTAAAATGCTGGATTCTTCTCTGTGTAGCAGGTGCCTCCAACTTGCTTTCTCTCAGAGGACAACCTTGAGATAGATCTTCATGTCTTCACCTCACAAGGGATGGGAGTGCAATCATGCACAAACAACCTAAGCAACAGAAATGGTTCTGTATGAATTGTTCAGGATCCTAATAGTGGAAAGGTTACAGCAGAGAGGAGCCAGATGTTTTGAAGACACCGCTTGTACCTAGTTCCCTCCACCCCTGCAGGCCTGAAGTGGGAGATACTGGGTCTGTAGGAGTTAAAGATAGAAATTGTGTAAGGAATGTGTTCAATGGTTGTTTCTCTGCTCTTGTGTAAGGTGTAGCTGACCCCATTCACCTGTTCATTGATTGCATTGCTAGAGGAGGTGGACAGTGTTTGAAGGGATGGGAATATTACAGTATAGCATGGGTGTGCTAGGGGAACACTAGTGTCTGTGGTACTCTCTGGGAACTCTCTCATCCCAGAGTCACCAAGGAACTGTGGGAAGCCAGAGAAGATTACAACCACGTTAGAGATAGGGTTCTCAACCTCTAGGACACAACCCCTTTAGGGTTGCATATAAGGTATCTATATTATAATTTTAACAGTAGCAATCTTGCAGTTACAAAGTAGCAACAAATAGTTTTATGGTTGGGGCATGGTTTCAACTCACATGAGGAGCTCTTTTTCTGGATCACAGCATTAGGATGGTTTTAAACCACCAGGAAGGATTCCCCAGGGGAAGGTCATGACGTTCTGGGTACCCAATTTTCACATGGACAGGAAGCAGTCAAGGCCTGTCTTAGTTAGGGTTCCTATTGCTCTAACGAAACACCATGACTACAACTCAAGTTGGAGTTTAGTCAGCTTATACGTCCAATTAGCTTTTCAGCTCCCAACAGGAAAAGTCAGAAAAGGATCGCAAGAAGGACAGGAACCTGGGGGCAGGAACTGATGCAGAGGCTACTGAAGAATGAGTGCTGTTTACTTGTTTGCATAGCCAGCTTGCTCAACCAGCTTTCTTCTAGGATCCAGGAATACCACTTTAGGTATTGCACCACATACAATTGGTTGGGCTCTTACTCATTGATCATTAATTGAGAAACTGCTTTACAGCTGGGTCTCATGGTGGCATATCCTCAAGTGAGGCTCCTTCATCTCTAATGACTGTGTCTTGTGTCAAGTTGATACAAACACAGCATGTACAAGCCCTTAGTTAATAACTACAGACATAGGAATCTTCAACTGTGAGCGTTACAGCTTAAAAACGGACATGGGGTCTGTTTTTCCCATTCCCTGCTGATGAATTTAGAGTTTCTGTTTGTCACTTTTGAGTTTGTCGACTCTTGATGTTCTTAATAGCAGTGAACTTGTCTGTGTGAAAGTCAATAAAGTTCTCTTGTGCAGTCTGCAGGGATGAGCTTTTGTGCACCTGGCTATCCCAAGTTTAAACCCAAGCCTTTTCAAAGACACCGGATGTCTGTTGCTGTTCATACTCCCTCTTGGGATGGGAGGACTTTATTGCAAATGGGTTTTCATCACCTGCATTTTCTTCCTAAATTCAATATGCAATGCACCCCCAACTCCCGCAAATGGGGACCTGGCCCTAGGTACAGAGGAATCCTGACAATTTCACCTGGCACCCTGCATGGTCACCACTAGGGGCAGAATGTGTTGCACCCGTGAAGCTCCTTCAAGGCATCCATTTCTTAAGAGCACAAATAATCTCTTAATGTACGAGGTAAGTTTTTCAATCTCTTTTCTCCCCTTACCTTTTTTCGTCAGACATGGTACAGAATCATTAAGCCCAGAGCATCTGCATGCTTGTAGGTAGCAGCTAGCTCCTGAGGCTCTTTCCCCAAGACGCAGCTCTTTTCTGCAAAAACCATGGATCCTGCTGTAAGGCCTCCAGAGGAAGCAGACTTTTATTTTGATAAGTTTCTGGCAAATCTCCGTCCTGTGAGAGACTGCCTGAGTTAGGTCGCAGAACGATACCAAAAATATGACCTAAAATAAAATGTTTTAAAATCGATTAGATGTGTGCCTAGTGAAGATAAAATAGGTAATGGTAGTAGCTGTCGCAAATGCATTCTTTTTCATCTCTTGTGACTTCAGTAGCAATTAGCCTCAGAGTTGGTCAGCCAACAAGGAATGCAAATCTCTAAGCAGTTTGAGATAGTTCTGCCTGGAAACCGGCTTACTGACCAAGCCCATCGGAAAAACAAAAAGGTCCTGCTGTGCAGCCTGTAAGATGATTTGTTACAGCGCAAGCTTAAATCCAGTGCCCTGAAAGCAGGCAGGATCGACTAGGGGAGCTCCCTGTCCTTTGGGTGGGGCAAGACCACAGCAAATGAATTCACAGTCTCTGCCTCCCCTTTTCTGCTTGGTAAATTTTCAAGCCATTTTTCTCCTTACTTTTTTTTTTTTTTTTTTTTTTTTTTTTTTTGGCAAACACGGGGCAAAATTTTTGATTCTAGAAACTCCGTCCTCCTAGGAAAGCAACTAGCTGCTGACGCTCTTTCCCAGAAGGCAGCTCTTTGCCACGAAAGCCAAGGAAGCCGCAGTATGGCTGCCCTGGCACGCAAGCAAGCTCCGGCTTTGGTAAGCTCCTGCCGAACCTCACTCCTAAGACCTCGCGGGTCAGCCAGCATCTTAAATTTTGGGGTGCTCACAGATGTTTAGGATTTTGACAGCATGTCTAGATCCTCCCAGTGAGTGGCTTTTCAATTTAAACTAAGAGACTAGTAACCCCCACCTTCCCCTCCCCCATCCGACACAGGACCTGGTTTGAGGGACAGAGACTTACTGAAATTGTTGGAATCTTGGAAGGTTTGCACACTCTTCCTGGGACTCAGTTCATAGAGTTGTTTGTGGTAAGCGAATGCTAAACTTGCTGAGCGGTAAATCTGTCCATTTCCCAGGCTCCTGAAACTTTGACTTAAGATTTTTAGTTGATTAGATATGAGCCTACTGTAGATAAAATAGGCAGTGGGTTTCCCTGCTGCAAATGCTCACCTGTCTTTTCTCTCTTATCCTTCATCTGTTGTTCATTCGGTAGGAATTAGCTCCCGAGAAGCTCAGTGTCCAATGGAGGCACATCTCCAACCACTTCGATGTAACTCTGTCAGGAAACCTGCTTGCTACCCAGGTACGTATGGTACTTTGGCTAATATTATATTCCTTCAATTATTGTTTTCATTATTGGTGTTTCACTAAGAAACAGGAAACCAAACAACAAATAGTAAATGATTTTACCTCTTCAAAAATGATTTTAAAGACAATGAATTTAAAGAGATGTCATCCAAAAAACAAAAAATCTAGAGCTATTTCTAGAGCTAGACGCAACAACATTTACGAATGACTTCATCAAAATACGCCAGTGCATTTTCCCTGTGGCTATTTCTTTTCAAAAATCTCCTAGCAACAGTATTAGCGTGGTTGATACTGAAATTCTTTTGCATTGGGAAAGCTTTTATTTTTCTTTAAGGATTATTAAAATACATCCATTTCCTGCAATTTTCATATTGTTGTTTAGCTCTAAGAAATGTAAAATTACGACACTGCCTGCCAAATGGATGGGCCTGGAGATGGGATGTTAAACTGGGGTGGAACAATCTCAAAAAATGAATGATGAATATTCTCCCTTAAATGTTGGGACTCGTCAATCATATGCATATATAATGAAACAAATAAAATGCTTAGTACCCAATAGAGAAGCCTGAATGGAAAGGAGTAGGGAAAACTGAGTTAAGTGATCTACCTGAGTGCTGAATGAGGCCTTAGAGTGAATTGTTTTTCTAGTTCTGAGTCTGTTTGTTTTGGATGATGGATGTATAAAATTATTCAATAGTGAACTGTAAAATTCAATGGGGTGGCTACACGAGCTGAGATACATTGAGCCTGCTAAAATGGAGGAGTAAGTGTGGTTTATTTGCAGGGAATTTTTATTTATTTTTTTTTTTATTTTTTTTTTTTAAAATATTTATTTATTTGTTTGTTTGTTTGTTTATTTATTTATTTATTTATACGATATTCTGTCTGTATGTCTGCAGGCCAGAAGAGGGCACCAGACCTCATTACAGATGGTTGTGAGCCACCATGTGGTTGCTGGGAATTGAACTCAGGACCTTTGGAAGAGCAGGCAATGCTCTTAACCACTGAGCCATCTCTCCAGCCCCTGCAGGGAATTTTTAAATAAATGTTGTATAATGAAGAAAATTTTCAAAGCATATGACAAGAATGGAAAGGCCAAAATAGGCAACAAGTCAGTCTAGATTTGGTGTTAAACATGAATAATCTTTCTGTATGAATTCAGAGGCATGACTATCTAGATCTCTAGGTCTAGTGAGGCCTCATATAAAAACATATTCAAGCAAAGAATATATCAGTAACATCCCAGCAATCGACCCCTGCCCAGAATGCCCCAACACAAAACAAACACCATGGGCTTTTTGTTTGCTTTCTAGGTTTATGTGTTTTAGTCCTTTTGTTCTTTCTCTTTGGGGGGGGGAGGTTCTGAAGAAAATAGTTACACAGTTTGGTGGGTAATGAAGGTAGATGTTGGGAGGAATTTGGGAAAGGGAAAATATGAATGGAACATTTTAAAAAGCAAGCTCAGTACTAACAGAAAATTTTCCCCGTAAAATGCTGGATTCTTCTCTGTGTAGCAGGTGCCTCCAACTTGCTTTCTCTCAGAGGACAACCTTGAGATAGATCTTCATGTCTTCACCTCACAAGGGATGGGAGTGCAATCATGCACAAACAACCTAAGCAACAGAAATGGTTCTGTATGAATTGTTCAGGATCCTAATAGTGGAAAGGTTACAGCAGAGAGGAGCCAGATGTTTTGAAGACACCGCTTGTACCTAGTTCCCTCCACCCCTGCAGGCCTGAAGTGGGAGATACTGGGTCTGTAGGAGTTAAAGATAGAAATTGTGTAAGGAATGTGTTCAATGGTTGTTTCTCTGCTCTTGTGTAAGGTGTAGCTGACCCCATTCACCTGTTCATTGATTGCATTGCTAGAGGAGGTGGACAGTGTTTGAAGGGATGGGAATATTACAGTATAGCATGGGTGTGCTAGGGGAACACTAGTGTCTGTGGTACTCTCTGGGAACTCTCTCATCCCAGAGTCACCAAGGAACTGTGGGAAGCCAGAGAAGATTACAACCACGTTAGAGATAGGGTTCTCAACCTCTAGGACACAACCCCTTTAGGGTTGCATATAAGGTATCTATATTATAATTTTAACAGTAGCAATCTTGCAGTTACAAAGTAGCAACAAATAGTTTTATGGTTGGGGCATGGTTTCAACTCACATGAGGAGCTCTTTTTCTGGATCACAGCATTAGGATGGTTTTAAACCACCAGGAAGGATTCCCCAGGGGAAGGTCATGACGTTCTGGGTACCCAATTTTCACATGGACAGGAAGCAGTCAAGGCCTGTCTTAGTTAGGGTTCCTATTGCTCTAACGAAACACCATGACTACAACTCAAGTTGGAGTTTAGTCAGCTTATACGTCCAATTAGCTTTTCAGCTCCCAACAGGAAAAGTCAGAAAAGGATCGCAAGAAGGACAGGAACCTGGGGGCAGGAACTGATGCAGAGGCTACTGAAGAATGAGTGCTGTTTACTTGTTTGCATAGCCAGCTTGCTCAACCAGCTTTCTTCTAGGATCCAGGAATACCACTTTAGGTATTGCACCACATACAATTGGTTGGGCTCTTACTCATTGATCATTAATTGAGAAACTGCTTTACAGCTGGGTCTCATGGTGGCATATCCTCAAGTGAGGCTCCTTCATCTCTAATGACTGTGTCTTGTGTCAAGTTGATACAAACACAGCATGTACAAGCCCTTAGTTAATAACTACAGACATAGGAATCTTCAACTGTGAGCGTTACAGCTTAAAAACGGACATGGGGTCTGTTTTTCCCATTCCCTGCTGATGAATTTAGAGTTTCTGTTTGTCACTTTTGAGTTTGTCGACTCTTGATGTTCTTAATAGCAGTGAACTTGTCTGTGTGAAAGTCAATAAAGTTCTCTTGTGCAGTCTGCAGGGATGAGCTTTTGTGCACCTGGCTATCCCAAGTTTAAACCCAAGCCTTTTCAAAGACACCGGATGTCTGTTGCTGTTCATACTCCCTCTTGGGATGGGAGGACTTTATTGCAAATGGGTTTTCATCACCTGCATTTTCTTCCTAAATTCAATATGCAATGCACCCCCAACTCCCGCAAATGGGGACCTGGCCCTAGGTACAGAGGAATCCTGACAATTTCACCTGGCACCCTGCATGGTCACCACTAGGGGCAGAATGTGTTGCACCCGTGAAGCTCCTTCAAGGCATCCATTTCTTAAGAGCACAAATAATCTCTTAATGTACGAGGTAAGTTTTTCAATCTCTTTTCTCCCCTTACCTTTTTTCGTCAGACATGGTACAGAATCATTAAGCCCAGAGCATCTGCATGCTTGTAGGTAGCAGCTAGCTCCTGAGGCTCTTTCCCCAAGACGCAGCTCTTTTCTGCAAAAACCATGGATCCTGCTGTAAGGCCTCCAGAGGAAGCAGACTTTTATTTTGATAAGTTTCTGGCAAATCTCCGTCCTGTGAGAGACTGCCTGAGTTAGGTCGCAGAACGATACCAAAAATATGACCTAAAATAAAATGTTTTAAAATCGATTAGATGTGTGCCTAGTGAAGATAAAATAGGTAATGGTAGTAGCTGTCGCAAATGCATTCTTTTTCATCTCTTGTGACTTCAGTAGCAATTAGCCTCAGAGTTGGTCAGCCAACAAGGAATGCAAATCTCTAAGCAGTTTGAGATAGTTCTGCCTGGAAACCGGCTTACTGACCAAGCCCATCGGAAAAACAAAAAGGTCCTGCTGTGCAGCCTGTAAGATGATTTGTTACAGCGCAAGCTTAAATCCAGTGCCCTGAAAGCAGGCAGGATCGACTAGGGGAGCTCCCTGTCCTTTGGGTGGGGCAAGACCACAGCAAATGAATTCACAGTCTCTGCCTCCCCTTTTCTGCTTGGTAAATTTTCAAGCCATTTTTCTCCTTACTTTTTTTTTTTTTTTTTTTTTTTTTTTTTTTTGGCAAACACGGGGCAAAATTTTTGATTCTAGAAACTCCGTCCTCCTAGGAAAGCAACTAGCTGCTGACGCTCTTTCCCAGAAGGCAGCTCTTTGCCACGAAAGCCAAGGAAGCCGCAGTATGGCTGCCCTGGCACGCAAGCAAGCTCCGGCTTTGGTAAGCTCCTGCCGAACCTCACTCCTAAGACCTCGCGGGTCAGCCAGCATCTTAAATTTTGGGGTGCTCACAGATGTTTAGGATTTTGACAGCATGTCTAGATCCTCCCAGTGAGTGGCTTTTCAATTTAAACTAAGAGACTAGTAACCCCCACCTTCCCCTCCCCCATCCGACACAGGACCTGGTTTGAGGGACAGAGACTTACTGAAATTGTTGGAATCTTGGAAGGTTTGCACACTCTTCCTGGGACTCAGTTCATAGAGTTGTTTGTGGTAAGCGAATGCTAAACTTGCTGAGCGGTAAATCTGTCCATTTCCCAGGCTCCTGAAACTTTGACTTAAGATTTTTAGTTGATTAGATATGAGCCTACTGTAGATAAAATAGGCAGTGGGTTTCCCTGCTGCAAATGCTCACCTGTCTTTTCTCTCTTATCCTTCATCTGTTGTTCATTCGGTAGGAATTAGCTCCCGAGAAGCTCAGTGTCCAATGGAGGCACATCTCCAACCACTTCGATGTAACTCTGTCAGGAAACCTGCTTGCTACCCAGGTACGTATGGTACTTTGGCTAATATTATATTCCTTCAATTATTGTTTTCATTATTGGTGTTTCACTAAGAAACAGGAAACCAAACAACAAATAGTAAATGATTTTACCTCTTCAAAAATGATTTTAAAGACAATGAATTTAAAGAGATGTCATCCAAAAAACAAAAAATCTAGAGCTATTTCTAGAGCTAGACGCAACAACATTTACGAATGACTTCATCAAAATACGCCAGTGCATTTTCCCTGTGGCTATTTCTTTTCAAAAATCTCCTAGCAACAGTATTAGCGTGGTTGATACTGAAATTCTTTTGCATTGGGAAAGCTTTTATTTTTCTTTAAGGATTATTAAAATACATCCATTTCCTGCAATTTTCATATTGTTGTTTAGCTCTAAGAAATGTAAAATTACGACACTGCCTGCCAAATGGATGGGCCTGGAGATGGGATGTTAAACTGGGGTGGAACAATCTCAAAAAATGAATGATGAATATTCTCCCTTAAATGTTGGGACTCGTCAATCATATGCATATATAATGAAACAAATAAAATGCTTAGTACCCAATAGAGAAGCCTGAATGGAAAGGAGTAGGGAAAACTGAGTTAAGTGATCTACCTGAGTGCTGAATGAGGCCTTAGAGTGAATTGTTTTTCTAGTTCTGAGTCTGTTTGTTTTGGATGATGGATGTATAAAATTATTCAATAGTGAACTGTAAAATTCAATGGGGTGGCTACACGAGCTGAGATACATTGAGCCTGCTAAAATGGAGGAGTAAGTGTGGTTTATTTGCAGGGAATTTTTAAATAAATGTTGTATAATGAAGAAAATTTTCAAAGCATATGACAAGAATGGAAAGGCCAAAATAGGCAACAAGTCAGTCTAGATTTGGTGTTAAACATGAATAATCTTTCTGTATGAATTCAGAGGCATGACTATCTAGATCTCTAGGTCTAGTGAGGCCTCATATAAAAACATATTCAAGCAAAGAATATATCAGTAACATCCCAGCAATCGACCCCTGCCCAGAATGCCCCAACACAAAACAAACACCATGGGCTTTTTGTTTGCTTTCTAGGTTTATGTGTTTTAGTCCTTTTGTTCTTTCTCTTTGGGGGGGGGGAGGTTCTGAAGAAAATAGTTACACAGTTTGGTGGGTAATGAAGGTAGATGTTGGGAGGAATTTGGGAAAGGGAAAATATGAATGGAACATTTTAAAAAGCAAGCTCAGTACTAACAGAAAATTTTCCCCGTAAAATGCTGGATTCTTCTCTGTGTAGCAGGTGCCTCCAACTTGCTTTCTCTCAGAGGACAACCTTGAGATAGATCTTCATGTCTTCACCTCACAAGGGATGGGAGTGCAATCATGCACAAACAACCTAAGCAACAGAAATGGTTCTGTATGAATTGTTCAGGATCCTAATAGTGGAAAGGTTACAGCAGAGAGGAGCCAGATGTTTTGAAGACACCGCTTGTACCTAGTTCCCTCCACCCCTGCAGGCCTGAAGTGGGAGATACTGGGTCTGTAGGAGTTAAAGATAGAAATTGTGTAAGGAATGTGTTCAATGGTTGTTTCTCTGCTCTTGTGTAAGGTGTAGCTGACCCCATTCACCTGTTCATTGATTGCATTGCTAGAGGAGGTGGACAGTGTTTGAAGGGATGGGAATATTACAGTATAGCATGGGTGTGCTAGGGGAACACTAGTGTCTGTGGTACTCTCTGGGAACTCTCTCATCCCAGAGTCACCAAGGAACTGTGGGAAGCCAGAGAAGATTACAACCACGTTAGAGATAGGGTTCTCAACCTCTAGGACACAACCCCTTTAGGGTTGCATATAAGGTATCTATATTATAATTTTAACAGTAGCAATCTTGCAGTTACAAAGTAGCAACAAATAGTTTTATGGTTGGGGCATGGTTTCAACTCACATGAGGAGCTCTTTTTCTGGATCACAGCATTAGGATGGTTTTAAACCACCAGGAAGGATTCCCCAGGGGAAGGTCATGACGTTCTGGGTACCCAATTTTCACATGGACAGGAAGCAGTCAAGGCCTGTCTTAGTTAGGGTTCCTATTGCTCTAACGAAACACCATGACTACAACTCAAGTTGGAGTTTAGTCAGCTTATACGTCCAATTAGCTTTTCAGCTCCCAACAGGAAAAGTCAGAAAAGGATCGCAAGAAGGACAGGAACCTGGGGGCAGGAACTGATGCAGAGGCTACTGAAGAATGAGTGCTGTTTACTTGTTTGCATAGCCAGCTTGCTCAACCAGCTTTCTTCTAGGATCCAGGAATACCACTTTAGGTATTGCACCACATACAATTGGTTGGGCTCTTACTCATTGATCATTAATTGAGAAACTGCTTTACAGCTGGGTCTCATGGTGGCATATCCTCAAGTGAGGCTCCTTCATCTCTAATGACTGTGTCTTGTGTCAAGTTGATACAAACACAGCATGTACAAGCCCTTAGTTAATAACTACAGACATAGGAATCTTCAACTGTGAGCGTTACAGCTTAAAAACGGACATGGGGTCTGTTTTTCCCATTCCCTGCTGATGAATTTAGAGTTTCTGTTTGTCACTTTTGAGTTTGTCGACTCTTGATGTTCTTAATAGCAGTGAACTTGTCTGTGTGAAAGTCAATAAAGTTCTCTTGTGCAGTCTGCAGGGATGAGCTTTTGTGCACCTGGCTATCCCAAGTTTAAACCCAAGCCTTTTCAAAGACACCGGATGTCTGTTGCTGTTCATACTCCCTCTTGGGATGGGAGGACTTTATTGCAAATGGGTTTTCATCACCTGCATTTTCTTCCTAAATTCAATATGCAATGCACCCCCAACTCCCGCAAATGGGGACCTGGCCCTAGGTACAGAGGA
Organism: Microtus oregoni; assembly: GCF_018167655.1. NCBI lineage: Eukaryota > Metazoa > Chordata > Mammalia > Rodentia > Cricetidae > Microtus > Microtus oregoni. The sequence continues at coordinate 29,979 of NW_024544919.1, read as the reverse complement.
ATCCTGACAATTTCACCTGGCACCCTGCATGGTCACCACTAGGGGCAGAATGTGTTGCACCCGTGAAGCTCCTTCAAGGCATCCATTTCTTAAGAGCACAAATAATCTCTTAATGTACGAGGTAAGTTTTTCAATCTCTTTTCTCCCCTTACCTTTTTTCGTCAGACATGGTACAGAATCATTAAGCCCAGAGCATCTGCATGCTTGTAGGTAGCAGCTAGCTCCTGAGGCTCTTTCCCCAAGACGCAGCTCTTTTCTGCAAAAACCATGGATCCTGCTGTAAGGCCTCCAGAGGAAGCAGACTTTTATTTTGATAAGTTTCTGGCAAATCTCCGTCCTGTGAGAGACTGCCTGAGTTAGGTCGCAGAACGATACCAAAAATATGACCTAAAATAAAATGTTTTAAAATCGATTAGATGTGTGCCTAGTGAAGATAAAATAGGTAATGGTAGTAGCTGTCGCAAATGCATTCTTTTTCATCTCTTGTGACTTCAGTAGCAATTAGCCTCAGAGTTGGTCAGCCAACAAGGAATGCAAATCTCTAAGCAGTTTGAGATAGTTCTGCCTGGAAACCGGCTTACTGACCAAGCCCATCGGAAAAACAAAAAGGTCCTGCTGTGCAGCCTGTAAGATGATTTGTTACAGCGCAAGCTTAAATCCAGTGCCCTGAAAGCAGGCAGGATCGACTAGGGGAGCTCCCTGTCCTTTGGGTGGGGCAAGACCACAGCAAATGAATTCACAGTCTCTGCCTCCCCTTTTCTGCTTGGTAAATTTTCAAGCCATTTTTCTCCTTACTTTTTTTTTTTTTTTTTTTTTTTTTTGGCAAACACGGGGCAAAATTTTTGATTCTAGAAACTCCGTCCTCCTAGGAAAGCAACTAGCTGCTGACGCTCTTTCCCAGAAGGCAGCTCTTTGCCACGAAAGCCAAGGAAGCCGCAGTATGGCTGCCCTGGCACGCAAGCAAGCTCCGGCTTTGGTAAGCTCCTGCCGAACCTCACTCCTAAGACCTCGCGGGTCAGCCAGCATCTTAAATTTTGGGGTGCTCACAGATGTTTAGGATTTTGACAGCATGTCTAGATCCTCCCAGTGAGTGGCTTTTCAATTTAAACTAAGAGACTAGTAACCCCCACCTTCCCCTCCCCCATCCGACACAGGACCTGGTTTGAGGGACAGAGACTTACTGAAATTGTTGGAATCTTGGAAGGTTTGCACACTCTTCCTGGGACTCAGTTCATAGAGTTGTTTGTGGTAAGCGAATGCTAAACTTGCTGAGCGGTAAATCTGTCCATTTCCCAGGCTCCTGAAACTTTGACTTAAGATTTTTAGTTGATTAGATATGAGCCTACTGTAGATAAAATAGGCAGTGGGTTTCCCTGCTGCAAATGCTCACCTGTCTTTTCTCTCTTATCCTTCATCTGTTGTTCATTCGGTAGGAATTAGCTCCCGAGAAGCTCAGTGTCCAATGGAGGCACATCTCCAACCACTTCGATGTAACTCTGTCAGGAAACCTGCTTGCTACCCAGGTACGTATGGTACTTTGGCTAATATTATATTCCTTCAATTATTGTTTTCATTATTGGTGTTTCACTAAGAAACAGGAAACCAAACAACAAATAGTAAATGATTTTACCTCTTCAAAAATGATTTTAAAGACAATGAATTTAAAGAGATGTCATCCAAAAAACAAAAAATCTAGAGCTATTTCTAGAGCTAGACGCAACAACATTTACGAATGACTTCATCAAAATACGCCAGTGCATTTTCCCTGTGGCTATTTCTTTTCAAAAATCTCCTAGCAACAGTATTAGCGTGGTTGATACTGAAATTCTTTTGCATTGGGAAAGCTTTTATTTTTCTTTAAGGATTATTAAAATACATCCATTTCCTGCAATTTTCATATTGTTGTTTAGCTCTAAGAAATGTAAAATTACGACACTGCCTGCCAAATGGATGGGCCTGGAGATGGGATGTTAAACTGGGGTGGAACAATCTCAAAAAATGAATGATGAATATTCTCCCTTAAATGTTGGGACTCGTCAATCATATGCATATATAATGAAACAAATAAAATGCTTAGTACCCAATAGAGAAGCCTGAATGGAAAGGAGTAGGGAAAACTGAGTTAAGTGATCTACCTGAGTGCTGAATGAGGCCTTAGAGTGAATTGTTTTTCTAGTTCTGAGTCTGTTTGTTTTGGATGATGGATGTATAAAATTATTCAATAGTGAACTGTAAAATTCAATGGGGTGGCTACACGAGCTGAGATACATTGAGCCTGCTAAAATGGAGGAGTAAGTGTGGTTTATTTGCAGGGAATTTTTATTTATTTTTTTTTTTATTTTTTTTTTTTAAAATATTTATTTATTTGTTTGTTTGTTTGTTTATTTATTTATTTATACGATATTCTGTCTGTATGTCTGCAGGCCAGAAGAGGGCACCAGACCTCATTACAGATGGTTGTGAGCCACCATGTGGTTGCTGGGAATTGAACTCAGGACCTTTGGAAGAGCAGGCAATGCTCTTAACCACTGAGCCATCTCTCCAGCCCCTGCAGGGAATTTTTAAATAAATGTTGTATAATGAAGAAAATTTTCAAAGCATATGACAAGAATGGAAAGGCCAAAATAGGCAACAAGTCAGTCTAGATTTGGTGTTAAACATGAATAATCTTTCTGTATGAATTCAGAGGCATGACTATCTAGATCTCTAGGTCTAGTGAGGCCTCATATAAAAACATATTCAAGCAAAGAATATATCAGTAACATCCCAGCAATCGACCCCTGCCCAGAATGCCCCAACACAAAACAAACACCATGGGCTTTTTGTTTGCTTTCTAGGTTTATGTGTTTTAGTCCTTTTGTTCTTTCTCTTTGGGGGGGGGAGGTTCTGAAGAAAATAGTTACACAGTTTGGTGGGTAATGAAGGTAGATGTTGGGAGGAATTTGGGAAAGGGAAAATATGAATGGAACATTTTAAAAAGCAAGCTCAGTACTAACAGAAAATTTTCCCCGTAAAATGCTGGATTCTTCTCTGTGTAGCAGGTGCCTCCAACTTGCTTTCTCTCAGAGGACAACCTTGAGATAGATCTTCATGTCTTCACCTCACAAGGGATGGGAGTGCAATCATGCACAAACAACCTAAGCAACAGAAATGGTTCTGTATGAATTGTTCAGGATCCTAATAGTGGAAAGGTTACAGCAGAGAGGAGCCAGATGTTTTGAAGACACCGCTTGTACCTAGTTCCCTCCACCCCTGCAGGCCTGAAGTGGGAGATACTGGGTCTGTAGGAGTTAAAGATAGAAATTGTGTAAGGAATGTGTTCAATGGTTGTTTCTCTGCTCTTGTGTAAGGTGTAGCTGACCCCATTCACCTGTTCATTGATTGCATTGCTAGAGGAGGTGGACAGTGTTTGAAGGGATGGGAATATTACAGTATAGCATGGGTGTGCTAGGGGAACACTAGTGTCTGTGGTACTCTCTGGGAACTCTCTCATCCCAGAGTCACCAAGGAACTGTGGGAAGCCAGAGAAGATTACAACCACGTTAGAGATAGGGTTCTCAACCTCTAGGACACAACCCCTTTAGGGTTGCATATAAGGTATCTATATTATAATTTTAACAGTAGCAATCTTGCAGTTACAAAGTAGCAACAAATAGTTTTATGGTTGGGGCATGGTTTCAACTCACATGAGGAGCTCTTTTTCTGGATCACAGCATTAGGATGGTTTTAAACCACCAGGAAGGATTCCCCAGGGGAAGGTCATGACGTTCTGGGTACCCAATTTTCACATGGACAGGAAGCAGTCAAGGCCTGTCTTAGTTAGGGTTCCTATTGCTCTAACGAAACACCATGACTACAACTCAAGTTGGAGTTTAGTCAGCTTATACGTCCAATTAGCTTTTCAGCTCCCAACAGGAAAAGTCAGAAAAGGATCGCAAGAAGGACAGGAACCTGGGGGCAGGAACTGATGCAGAGGCTACTGAAGAATGAGTGCTGTTTACTTGTTTGCATAGCCAGCTTGCTCAACCAGCTTTCTTCTAGGATCCAGGAATACCACTTTAGGTATTGCACCACATACAATTGGTTGGGCTCTTACTCATTGATCATTAATTGAGAAACTGCTTTACAGCTGGGTCTCATGGTGGCATATCCTCAAGTGAGGCTCCTTCATCTCTAATGACTGTGTCTTGTGTCAAGTTGATACAAACACAGCATGTACAAGCCCTTAGTTAATAACTACAGACATAGGAATCTTCAACTGTGAGCGTTACAGCTTAAAAACGGACATGGGGTCTGTTTTTCCCATTCCCTGCTGATGAATTTAGAGTTTCTGTTTGTCACTTTTGAGTTTGTCGACTCTTGATGTTCTTAATAGCAGTGAACTTGTCTGTGTGAAAGTCAATAAAGTTCTCTTGTGCAGTCTGCAGGGATGAGCTTTTGTGCACCTGGCTATCCCAAGTTTAAACCCAAGCCTTTTCAAAGACACCGGATGTCTGTTGCTGTTCATACTCCCTCTTGGGATGGGAGGACTTTATTGCAAATGGGTTTTCATCACCTGCATTTTCTTCCTAAATTCAATATGCAATGCACCCCCAACTCCCGCAAATGGGGACCTGGCCCTAGGTACAGAGGAATCCTGACAATTTCACCTGGCACCCTGCATGGTCACCACTAGGGGCAGAATGTGTTGCACCCGTGAAGCTCCTTCAAGGCATCCATTTCTTAAGAGCACAAATAATCTCTTAATGTACGAGGTAAGTTTTTCAATCTCTTTTCTCCCCTTACCTTTTTTCGTCAGACATGGTACAGAATCATTAAGCCCAGAGCATCTGCATGCTTGTAGGTAGCAGCTAGCTCCTGAGGCTCTTTCCCCAAGACGCAGCTCTTTTCTGCAAAAACCATGGATCCTGCTGTAAGGCCTCCAGAGGAAGCAGACTTTTATTTTGATAAGTTTCTGGCAAATCTCCGTCCTGTGAGAGACTGCCTGAGTTAGGTCGCAGAACGATACCAAAAATATGACCTAAAATAAAATGTTTTAAAATCGATTAGATGTGTGCCTAGTGAAGATAAAATAGGTAATGGTAGTAGCTGTCGCAAATGCATTCTTTTTCATCTCTTGTGACTTCAGTAGCAATTAGCCTCAGAGTTGGTCAGCCAACAAGGAATGCAAATCTCTAAGCAGTTTGAGATAGTTCTGCCTGGAAACCGGCTTACTGACCAAGCCCATCGGAAAAACAAAAAGGTCCTGCTGTGCAGCCTGTAAGATGATTTGTTACAGCGCAAGCTTAAATCCAGTGCCCTGAAAGCAGGCAGGATCGACTAGGGGAGCTCCCTGTCCTTTGGGTGGGGCAAGACCACAGCAAATGAATTCACAGTCTCTGCCTCCCCTTTTCTGCTTGGTAAATTTTCAAGCCATTTTTCTCCTTACTTTTTTTTTTTTTTTTTTTTTTTTTTTTTTTGGCAAACACGGGGCAAAATTTTTGATTCTAGAAACTCCGTCCTCCTAGGAAAGCAACTAGCTGCTGACGCTCTTTCCCAGAAGGCAGCTCTTTGCCACGAAAGCCAAGGAAGCCGCAGTATGGCTGCCCTGGCACGCAAGCAAGCTCCGGCTTTGGTAAGCTCCTGCCGAACCTCACTCCTAAGACCTCGCGGGTCAGCCAGCATCTTAAATTTTGGGGTGCTCACAGATGTTTAGGATTTTGACAGCATGTCTAGATCCTCCCAGTGAGTGGCTTTTCAATTTAAACTAAGAGACTAGTAACCCCCACCTTCCCCTCCCCCATCCGACACAGGACCTGGTTTGAGGGACAGAGACTTACTGAAATTGTTGGAATCTTGGAAGGTTTGCACACTCTTCCTGGGACTCAGTTCATAGAGTTGTTTGTGGTAAGCGAATGCTAAACTTGCTGAGCGGTAAATCTGTCCATTTCCCAGGCTCCTGAAACTTTGACTTAAGATTTTTAGTTGATTAGATATGAGCCTACTGTAGATAAAATAGGCAGTGGGTTTCCCTGCTGCAAATGCTCACCTGTCTTTTCTCTCTTATCCTTCATCTGTTGTTCATTCGGTAGGAATTAGCTCCCGAGAAGCTCAGTGTCCAATGGAGGCACATCTCCAACCACTTCGATGTAACTCTGTCAGGAAACCTGCTTGCTACCCAGGTACGTATGGTACTTTGGCTAATATTATATTCCTTCAATTATTGTTTTCATTATTGGTGTTTCACTAAGAAACAGGAAACCAAACAACAAATAGTAAATGATTTTACCTCTTCAAAAATGATTTTAAAGACAATGAATTTAAAGAGATGTCATCCAAAAAACAAAAAATCTAGAGCTATTTCTAGAGCTAGACGCAACAACATTTACGAATGACTTCATCAAAATACGCCAGTGCATTTTCCCTGTGGCTATTTCTTTTCAAAAATCTCCTAGCAACAGTATTAGCGTGGTTGATACTGAAATTCTTTTGCATTGGGAAAGCTTTTATTTTTCTTTAAGGATTATTAAAATACATCCATTTCCTGCAATTTTCATATTGTTGTTTAGCTCTAAGAAATGTAAAATTACGACACTGCCTGCCAAATGGATGGGCCTGGAGATGGGATGTTAAACTGGGGTGGAACAATCTCAAAAAATGAATGATGAATATTCTCCCTTAAATGTTGGGACTCGTCAATCATATGCATATATAATGAAACAAATAAAATGCTTAGTACCCAATAGAGAAGCCTGAATGGAAAGGAGTAGGGAAAACTGAGTTAAGTGATCTACCTGAGTGCTGAATGAGGCCTTAGAGTGAATTGTTTTTCTAGTTCTGAGTCTGTTTGTTTTGGATGATGGATGTATAAAATTATTCAATAGTGAACTGTAAAATTCAATGGGGTGGCTACACGAGCTGAGATACATTGAGCCTGCTAAAATGGAGGAGTAAGTGTGGTTTATTTGCAGGGAATTTTTATTTATTTTTTTTTTTTTATTTTTTTTTTTTAAAATATTTATTTATTTGTTTGTTTGTTTGTTTATTTATTTATTTATTTATACGATATTCTGTCTGTATGTCTGCAGGCCAGAAGAGGGCACCAGACCTCATTACAGATGGTTGTGAGCCACCATGTGGTTGCTGGGAATTGAACTCAGGACCTTTGGAAGAGCAGGCAATGCTCTTAACCACTGAGCCATCTCTCCAGCCCCTGCAGGGAATTTTTAAATAAATGTTGTATAATGAAGAAAATTTTCAAAGCATATGACAAGAATGGAAAGGCCAAAATAGGCAACAAGTCAGTCTAGATTTGGTGTTAAACATGAATAATCTTTCTGTATGAATTCAGAGGCATGACTATCTAGATCTCTAGGTCTAGTGAGGCCTCATATAAAAACATATTCAAGCAAAGAATATATCAGTAACATCCCAGCAATCGACCCCTGCCCAGAATGCCCCAACACAAAACAAACACCATGGGCTTTTTGTTTGCTTTCTAGGTTTATGTGTTTTAGTCCTTTTGTTCTTTCTCTTTGGGGGGGGGAGGTTCTGAAGAAAATAGTTACACAGTTTGGTGGGTAATGAAGGTAGATGTTGGGAGGAATTTGGGAAAGGGAAAATATGAATGGAACATTTTAAAAAGCAAGCTCAGTACTAACAGAAAATTTTCCCCGTAAAATGCTGGATTCTTCTCTGTGTAGCAGGTGCCTCCAACTTGCTTTCTCTCAGAGGACAACCTTGAGATAGATCTTCATGTCTTCACCTCACAAGGGATGGGAGTGCAATCATGCACAAACAACCTAAGCAACAGAAATGGTTCTGTATGAATTGTTCAGGATCCTAATAGTGGAAAGGTTACAGCAGAGAGGAGCCAGATGTTTTGAAGACACCGCTTGTACCTAGTTCCCTCCACCCCTGCAGGCCTGAAGTGGGAGATACTGGGTCTGTAGGAGTTAAAGATAGAAATTGTGTAAGGAATGTGTTCAATGGTTGTTTCTCTGCTCTTGTGTAAGGTGTAGCTGACCCCATTCACCTGTTCATTGATTGCATTGCTAGAGGAGGTGGACAGTGTTTGAAGGGATGGGAATATTACAGTATAGCATGGGTGTGCTAGGGGAACACTAGTGTCTGTGGTACTCTCTGGGAACTCTCTCATCCCAGAGTCACCAAGGAACTGTGGGAAGCCAGAGAAGATTACAACCACGTTAGAGATAGGGTTCTCAACCTCTAGGACACAACCCCTTTAGGGTTGCATATAAGGTATCTATATTATAATTTTAACAGTAGCAATCTTGCAGTTACAAAGTAGCAACAAATAGTTTTATGGTTGGGGCATGGTTTCAACTCACATGAGGAGCTCTTTTTCTGGATCACAGCATTAGGATGGTTTTAAACCACCAGGAAGGATTCCCCAGGGGAAGGTCATGACGTTCTGGGTACCCAATTTTCACATGGACAGGAAGCAGTCAAGGCCTGTCTTAGTTAGGGTTCCTATTGCTCTAACGAAACACCATGACTACAACTCAAGTTGGAGTTTAGTCAGCTTATACGTCCAATTAGCTTTTCAGCTCCCAACAGGAAAAGTCAGAAAAGGATCGCAAGAAGGACAGGAACCTGGGGGCAGGAACTGATGCAGAGGCTACTGAAGAATGAGTGCTGTTTACTTGTTTGCATAGCCAGCTTGCTCAACCAGCTTTCTTCTAGGATCCAGGAATACCACTTTAGGTATTGCACCACATACAATTGGTTGGGCTCTTACTCATTGATCATTAATTGAGAAACTGCTTTACAGCTGGGTCTCATGGTGGCATATCCTCAAGTGAGGCTCCTTCATCTCTAATGACTGTGTCTTGTGTCAAGTTGATACAAACACAGCATGTACAAGCCCTTAGTTAATAACTACAGACATAGGAATCTTCAACTGTGAGCGTTACAGCTTAAAAACGGACATGGGGTCTGTTTTTCCCATTCCCTGCTGATGAATTTAGAGTTTCTGTTTGTCACTTTTGAGTTTGTCGACTCTTGATGTTCTTAATAGCAGTGAACTTGTCTGTGTGAAAGTCAATAAAGTTCTCTTGTGCAGTCTGCAGGGATGAGCTTTTGTGCACCTGGCTATCCCAAGTTTAAACCCAAGCCTTTTCAAAGACACCGGATGTCTGTTGCTGTTCATACTCCCTCTTGGGATGGGAGGACTTTATTGCAAATGGGTTTTCATCACCTGCATTTTCTTCCTAAATTCAATATGCAATGCACCCCCAACTCCCGCAAATGGGGACCTGGCCCTAGGTACAGAGGAATCCTGACAATTTCACCTGGCACCCTGCATGGTCACCACTAGGGGCAGAATGTGTTGCACCCGTGAAGCTCCTTCAAGGCATCCATTTCTTAAGAGCACAAATAATCTCTTAATGTACGAGGTAAGTTTTTCAATCTCTTTTCTCCCCTTACCTTTTTTCGTCAGACATGGTACAGAATCATTAAGCCCAGAGCATCTGCATGCTTGTAGGTAGCAGCTAGCTCCTGAGGCTCTTTCCCCAAGACGCAGCTCTTTTCTGCAAAAACCATGGATCCTGCTGTAAGGCCTCCAGAGGAAGCAGACTTTTATTTTGATAAGTTTCTGGCAAATCTCCGTCCTGTGAGAGACTGCCTGAGTTAGGTCGCAGAACGATACCAAAAATATGACCTAAAATAAAATGTTTTAAAATCGATTAGATGTGTGCCTAGTGAAGATAAAATAGGTAATGGTAGTAGCTGTCGCAAATGCATTCTTTTTCATCTCTTGTGACTTCAGTAGCAATTAGCCTCAGAGTTGGTCAGCCAACAAGGAATGCAAATCTCTAAGCAGTTTGAGATAGTTCTGCCTGGAAACCGGCTTACTGACCAAGCCCATCGGAAAAACAAAAAGGTCCTGCTGTGCAGCCTGTAAGATGATTTGTTACAGCGCAAGCTTAAATCCAGTGCCCTGAAAGCAGGCAGGATCGACTAGGGGAGCTCCCTGTCCTTTGGGTGGGGCAAGACCACAGCAAATGAATTCACAGTCTCTGCCTCCCCTTTTCTGCTTGGTAAATTTTCAAGCCATTTTTCTCCTTACTTTTTTTTTTTTTTTTTTTTTTTTTTGGCAAACACGGGGCAAAATTTTTGATTCTAGAAACTCCGTCCTCCTAGGAAAGCAACTAGCTGCTGACGCTCTTTCCCAGAAGGCAGCTCTTTGCCACGAAAGCCAAGGAAGCCGCAGTATGGCTGCCCTGGCACGCAAGCAAGCTCCGGCTTTGGTAAGCTCCTGCCGAACCTCACTCCTAAGACCTCGCGGGTCAGCCAGCATCTTAAATTTTGGGGTGCTCACAGATGTTTAGGATTTTGACAGCATGTCTAGATCCTCCCAGTGAGTGGCTTTTCAATTTAAACTAAGAGACTAGTAACCCCCACCTTCCCCTCCCCCATCCGACACAGGACCTGGTTTGAGGGACAGAGACTTACTGAAATTGTTGGAATCTTGGAAGGTTTGCACACTCTTCCTGGGACTCAGTTCATAGAGTTGTTTGTGGTAAGCGAATGCTAAACTTGCTGAGCGGTAAATCTGTCCATTTCCCAGGCTCCTGAAACTTTGACTTAAGATTTTTAGTTGATTAGATATGAGCCTACTGTAGATAAAATAGGCAGTGGGTTTCCCTGCTGCAAATGCTCACCTGTCTTTTCTCTCTTATCCTTCATCTGTTGTTCATTCGGTAGGAATTAGCTCCCGAGAAGCTCAGTGTCCAATGGAGGCACATCTCCAACCACTTCGATGTAACTCTGTCAGGAAACCTGCTTGCTACCCAGGTACGTATGGTACTTTGGCTAATATTATATTCCTTCAATTATTGTTTTCATTATTGGTGTTTCACTAAGAAACAGGAAACCAAACAACAAATAGTAAATGATTTTACCTCTTCAAAAATGATTTTAAAGACAATGAATTTAAAGAGATGTCATCCAAAAAACAAAAAATCTAGAGCTATTTCTAGAGCTAGACGCAACAACATTTACGAATGACTTCATCAAAATACGCCAGTGCATTTTCCCTGTGGCTATTTCTTTTCAAAAATCTCCTAGCAACAGTATTAGCGTGGTTGATACTGAAATTCTTTTGCATTGGGAAAGCTTTTATTTTTCTTTAAGGATTATTAAAATACATCCATTTCCTGCAATTTTCATATTGTTGTTTAGCTCTAAGAAATGTAAAATTACGACACTGCCTGCCAAATGGATGGGCCTGGAGATGGGATGTTAAACTGGGGTGGAACAATCTCAAAAAATGAATGATGAATATTCTCCCTTAAATGTTGGGACTCGTCAATCATATGCATATATAATGAAACAAATAAAATGCTTAGTACCCAATAGAGAAGCCTGAATGGAAAGGAGTAGGGAAAACTGAGTTAAGTGATCTACCTGAGTGCTGAATGAGGCCTTAGAGTGAATTGTTTTTCTAGTTCTGAGTCTGTTTGTTTTGGATGATGGATGTATAAAATTATTCAATAGTGAACTGTAAAATTCAATGGGGTGGCTACACGAGCTGAGATACATTGAGCCTGCTAAAATGGAGGAGTAAGTGTGGTTTATTTGCAGGGAATTTTTATTTATTTTTTTTTTTATTTTTTTTTTTTAAAATATTTATTTATTTGTTTGTTTGTTTGTTTATTTATTTATTTATTTATACGATATTCTGTCTGTATGTCTGCAGGCCAGAAGAGGGCACCAGACCTCATTACAGATGGTTGTGAGCCACCATGTGGTTGCTGGGAATTGAACTCAGGACCTTTGGAAGAGCAGGCAATGCTCTTAACCACTGAGCCATCTCTCCAGCCCCTGCAGGGAATTTTTAAATAAATGTTGTATAATGAAGAAAATTTTCAAAGCATATGACAAGAATGGAAAGGCCAAAATAGGCAACAAGTCAGTCTAGATTTGGTGTTAAACATGAATAATCTTTCTGTATGAATTCAGAGGCATGACTATCTAGATCTCTAGGTCTAGTGAGGCCTCATATAAAAACATATTCAAGCAAAGAATATATCAGTAACATCCCAGCAATCGACCCCTGCCCAGAATGCCCCAACACAAAACAAACACCATGGGCTTTTTGTTTGCTTTCTAGGTTTATGTGTTTTAGTCCTTTTGTTCTTTCTCTTTGGGGGGGGGAGGTTCTGAAGAAAATAGTTACACAGTTTGGTGGGTAATGAAGGTAGATGTTGGGAGGAATTTGGGAAAGGGAAAATATGAATGGAACATTTTAAAAAGCAAGCTCAGTACTAACAGAAAATTTTCCCCGTAAAATGCTGGATTCTTCTCTGTGTAGCAGGTGCCTCCAACTTGCTTTCTCTCAGAGGACAACCTTGAGATAGATCTTCATGTCTTCACCTCACAAGGGATGGGAGTGCAATCATGCACAAACAACCTAAGCAACAGAAATGGTTCTGTATGAATTGTTCAGGATCCTAATAGTGGAAAGGTTACAGCAGAGAGGAGCCAGATGTTTTGAAGACACCGCTTGTACCTAGTTCCCTCCACCCCTGCAGGCCTGAAGTGGGAGATACTGGGTCTGTAGGAGTTAAAGATAGAAATTGTGTAAGGAATGTGTTCAATGGTTGTTTCTCTGCTCTTGTGTAAGGTGTAGCTGACCCCATTCACCTGTTCATTGATTGCATTGCTAGAGGAGGTGGACAGTGTTTGAAGGGATGGGAATATTACAGTATAGCATGGGTGTGCTAGGGGAACACTAGTGTCTGTGGTACTCTCTGGGAACTCTCTCATCCCAGAGTCACCAAGGAACTGTGGGAAGCCAGAGAAGATTACAACCACGTTAGAGATAGGGTTCTCAACCTCTAGGACACAACCCCTTTAGGGTTGCATATAAGGTATCTATATTATAATTTTAACAGTAGCAATCTTGCAGTTACAAAGTAGCAACAAATAGTTTTATGGTTGGGGCATGGTTTCAACTCACATGAGGAGCTCTTTTTCTGGATCACAGCATTAGGATGGTTTTAAACCACCAGGAAGGATTCCCCAGGGGAAGGTCATGACGTTCTGGGTACCCAATTTTCACATGGACAGGAAGCAGTCAAGGCCTGTCTTAGTTAGGGTTCCTATTGCTCTAACGAAACACCATGACTACAACTCAAGTTGGAGTTTAGTCAGCTTATACGTCCAATTAGCTTTTCAGCTCCCAACAGGAAAAGTCAGAAAAGGATCGCAAGAAGGACAGGAACCTGGGGGCAGGAACTGATGCAGAGGCTACTGAAGAATGAGTGCTGTTTACTTGTTTGCATAGCCAGCTTGCTCAACCAGCTTTCTTCTAGGATCCAGGAATACCACTTTAGGTATTGCACCACATACAATTGGTTGGGCTCTTACTCATTGATCATTAATTGAGAAACTGCTTTACAGCTGGGTCTCATGGTGGCATATCCTCAAGTGAGGCTCCTTCATCTCTAATGACTGTGTCTTGTGTCAAGTTGATACAAACACAGCATGTACAAGCCCTTAGTTAATAACTACAGACATAGGAATCTTCAACTGTGAGCGTTACAGCTTAAAAACGGACATGGGGTCTGTTTTTCCCATTCCCTGCTGATGAATTTAGAGTTTCTGTTTGTCACTTTTGAGTTTGTCGACTCTTGATGTTCTTAATAGCAGTGAACTTGTCTGTGTGAAAGTCAATAAAGTTCTCTTGTGCAGTCTGCAGGGATGAGCTTTTGTGCACCTGGCTATCCCAAGTTTAAACCCAAGCCTTTTCAAAGACACCGGATGTCTGTTGCTGTTCATACTCCCTCTTGGGATGGGAGGACTTTATTGCAAATGGGTTTTCATCACCTGCATTTTCTTCCTAAATTCAATATGCAATGCACCCCCAACTCCCGCAAATGGGGACCTGGCCCTAGGTACAGAGGAATCCTGACAATTTCACCTGGCACCCTGCATGGTCACCACTAGGGGCAGAATGTGTTGCACCCGTGAAGCTCCTTCAAGGCATCCATTTCTTAAGAGCACAAATAATCTCTTAATGTACGAGGTAAGTTTTTCAATCTCTTTTCTCCCCTTACCTTTTTTCGTCAGACATGGTACAGAATCATTAAGCCCAGAGCATCTGCATGCTTGTAGGTAGCAGCTAGCTCCTGAGGCTCTTTCCCCAAGACGCAGCTCTTTTCTGCAAAAACCATGGATCCTGCTGTAAGGCCTCCAGAGGAAGCAGACTTTTATTTTGATAAGTTTCTGGCAAATCTCCGTCCTGTGAGAGACTGCCTGAGTTAGGTCGCAGAACGATACCAAAAATATGACCTAAAATAAAATGTTTTAAAATCGATTAGATGTGTGCCTAGTGAAGATAAAATAGGTAATGGTAGTAGCTGTCGCAAATGCATTCTTTTTCATCTCTTGTGACTTCAGTAGCAATTAGCCTCAGAGTTGGTCAGCCAACAAGGAATGCAAATCTCTAAGCAGTTTGAGATAGTTCTGCCTGGAAACCGGCTTACTGACCAAGCCCATCGGAAAAACAAAAAGGTCCTGCTGTGCAGCCTGTAAGATGATTTGTTACAGCGCAAGCTTAAATCCAGTGCCCTGAAAGCAGGCAGGATCGACTAGGGGAGCTCCCTGTCCTTTGGGTGGGGCAAGACCACAGCAAATGAATTCACAGTCTCTGCCTCCCCTTTTCTGCTTGGTAAATTTTCAAGCCATTTTTCTCCTTACTTTTTTTTTTTTTTTTTTTTTTTTTGGCAAACACGGGGCAAAATTTTTGATTCTAGAAACTCCGTCCTCCTAGGAAAGCAACTAGCTGCTGACGCTCTTTCCCAGAAGGCAGCTCTTTGCCACGAAAGCCAAGGAAGCCGCAGTATGGCTGCCCTGGCACGCAAGCAAGCTCCGGCTTTGGTAAGCTCCTGCCGAACCTCACTCCTAAGACCTCGCGGGTCAGCCAGCATCTTAAATTTTGGGGTGCTCACAGATGTTTAGGATTTTGACAGCATGTCTAGATCCTCCCAGTGAGTGGCTTTTCAATTTAAACTAAGAGACTAGTAACCCCCACCTTCCCCTCCCCCATCCGACACAGGACCTGGTTTGAGGGACAGAGACTTACTGAAATTGTTGGAATCTTGGAAGGTTTGCACACTCTTCCTGGGACTCAGTTCATAGAGTTGTTTGTGGTAAGCGAATGCTAAACTTGCTGAGCGGTAAATCTGTCCATTTCCCAGGCTCCTGAAACTTTGACTTAAGATTTTTAGTTGATTAGATATGAGCCTACTGTAGATAAAATAGGCAGTGGGTTTCCCTGCTGCAAATGCTCACCTGTCTTTTCTCTCTTATCCTTCATCTGTTGTTCATTCGGTAGGAATTAGCTCCCGAGAAGCTCAGTGTCCAATGGAGGCACATCTCCAACCACTTCGATGTAACTCTGTCAGGAAACCTGCTTGCTACCCAGGTACGTATGGTACTTTGGCTAATATTATATTCCTTCAATTATTGTTTTCATTATTGGTGTTTCACTAAGAAACAGGAAACCAAACAACAAATAGTAAATGATTTTACCTCTTCAAAAATGATTTTAAAGACAATGAATTTAAAGAGATGTCATCCAAAAAACAAAAAATCTAGAGCTATTTCTAGAGCTAGACGCAACAACATTTACGAATGACTTCATCAAAATACGCCAGTGCATTTTCCCTGTGGCTATTTCTTTTCAAAAATCTCCTAGCAACAGTATTAGCGTGGTTGATACTGAAATTCTTTTGCATTGGGAAAGCTTTTATTTTTCTTTAAGGATTATTAAAATACATCCATTTCCTGCAATTTTCATATTGTTGTTTAGCTCTAAGAAATGTAAAATTACGACACTGCCTGCCAAATGGATGGGCCTGGAGATGGGATGTTAAACTGGGGTGGAACAATCTCAAAAAATGAATGATGAATATTCTCCCTTAAATGTTGGGACTCGTCAATCATATGCATATATAATGAAACAAATAAAATGCTTAGTACCCAATAGAGAAGCCTGAATGGAAAGGAGTAGGGAAAACTGAGTTAAGTGATCTACCTGAGTGCTGAATGAGGCCTTAGAGTGAATTGTTTTTCTAGTTCTGAGTCTGTTTGTTTTGGATGATGGATGTATAAAATTATTCAATAGTGAACTGTAAAATTCAATGGGGTGGCTACACGAGCTGAGATACATTGAGCCTGCTAAAATGGAGGAGTAAGTGTGGTTTATTTGCAGGGAATTTTTATTTATTTTTTTTTTTATTTTTTTTTTTTAAAATATTTATTTATTTGTTTGTTTGTTTGTTTATTTATTTATTTATTTATACGATATTCTGTCTGTATGTCTGCAGGCCAGAAGAGGGCACCAGACCTCATTACAGATGGTTGTGAGCCACCATGTGGTTGCTGGGAATTGAACTCAGGACCTTTGGAAGAGCAGGCAATGCTCTTAACCACTGAGCCATCTCTCCAGCCCCTGCAGGGAATTTTTAAATAAATGTTGTATAATGAAGAAAATTTTCAAAGCATATGACAAGAATGGAAAGGCCAAAATAGGCAACAAGTCAGTCTAGATTTGGTGTTAAACATGAATAATCTTTCTGTATGAATTCAGAGGCATGACTATCTAGATCTCTAGGTCTAGTGAGGCCTCATATAAAAACATATTCAAGCAAAGAATATATCAGTAACATCCCAGCAATCGACCCCTGCCCAGAATGCCCCAACACAAAACAAACACCATGGGCTTTTTGTTTGCTTTCTAGGTTTATGTGTTTTAGTCCTTTTGTTCTTTCTCTTTGGGGGGGGGAGGTTCTGAAGAAAATAGTTACACAGTTTGGTGGGTAATGAAGGTAGATGTTGGGAGGAATTTGGGAAAGGGAAAATATGAATGGAACATTTTAAAAAGCAAGCTCAGTACTAACAGAAAATTTTCCCCGTAAAATGCTGGATTCTTCTCTGTGTAGCAGGTGCCTCCAACTTGCTTTCTCTCAGAGGACAACCTTGAGATAGATCTTCATGTCTTCACCTCACAAGGGATGGGAGTGCAATCATGCACAAACAACCTAAGCAACAGAAATGGTTCTGTATGAATTGTTCAGGATCCTAATAGTGGAAAGGTTACAGCAGAGAGGAGCCAGATGTTTTGAAGACACCGCTTGTACCTAGTTCCCTCCACCCCTGCAGGCCTGAAGTGGGAGATACTGGGTCTGTAGGAGTTAAAGATAGAAATTGTGTAAGGAATGTGTTCAATGGTTGTTTCTCTGCTCTTGTGTAAGGTGTAGCTGACCCCATTCACCTGTTCATTGATTGCATTGCTAGAGGAGGTGGACAGTGTTTGAAGGGATGGGAATATTACAGTATAGCATGGGTGTGCTAGGGGAACACTAGTGTCTGTGGTACTCTCTGGGAACTCTCTCATCCCAGAGTCACCAAGGAACTGTGGGAAGCCAGAGAAGATTACAACCACGTTAGAGATAGGGTTCTCAACCTCTAGGACACAACCCCTTTAGGGTTGCATATAAGGTATCTATATTATAATTTTAACAGTAGCAATCTTGCAGTTACAAAGTAGCAACAAATAGTTTTATGGTTGGGGCATGGTTTCAACTCACATGAGGAGCTCTTTTTCTGGATCACAGCATTAGGATGGTTTTAAACCACCAGGAAGGATTCCCCAGGGGAAGGTCATGACGTTCTGGGTACCCAATTTTCACATGGACAGGAAGCAGTCAAGGCCTGTCTTAGTTAGGGTTCCTATTGCTCTAACGAAACACCATGACTACAACTCAAGTTGGAGTTTAGTCAGCTTATACGTCCAATTAGCTTTTCAGCTCCCAACAGGAAAAGTCAGAAAAGGATCGCAAGAAGGACAGGAACCTGGGGGCAGGAACTGATGCAGAGGCTACTGAAGAATGAGTGCTGTTTACTTGTTTGCATAGCCAGCTTGCTCAACCAGCTTTCTTCTAGGATCCAGGAATACCACTTTAGGTATTGCACCACATACAATTGCTGACGCTCTTTCCCAGAAGGCAGCTCTTTGCCACGAAAGCCAAGGAAGCCGCAGTATGGCTGCCCTGGCACGCAAGCAAGCTCCGGCTTTGGTAAGCTCCTGCCGAACCTCACTCCTAAGACCTCGCGGGTCAGCCAGCATCTTAAATTTTGGGGTGCTCACAGATGTTTAGGATTTTGACAGCATGTCTAGATCCTCCCAGTGAGTGGCTTTTCAATTTAAACTAAGAGACTAGTAACCCCCCACCTTCCCCTCCCCCATCCGACACAGGACCTGGTTTGAGGGACAGAGACTTACTGAAATTGTTGGAATCTTGGAAGGTTTGCACACTCTTCCTGGGACTCAGTTCATAGAGTTGTTTGTGGTAAGCGAATGCTAAACTTGCTGAGCGGTAAATCTGTCCATTTCCCAGGCTCCTGAAACTTTGACTTAAGATTTTTAGTTGATTAGATATGAGCCTACTGTAGATAAAATAGGCAGTGGGTTTCCCTGCTGCAAATGCTCACCTGTCTTTTCTCTCTTATCCTTCATCTGTTGTTCATTCGGTAGGAATTAGCTCCCGAGAAGCTCAGTGTCCAATGGAGGCACATCTCCAACCACTTCGATGTAACTCTGTCAGGAAACCTGCTTGCTACCCAGGTACGTATGGTACTTTGGCTAATATTATATTCCTTCAATTATTGTTTTCATTATTGGTGTTTCACTAAGAAACAGGAAACCAAACAACAAATAGTAAATGATTTTACCTCTTCAAAAATGATTTTAAAGACAATGAATTTAAAGAGATGTCATCCAAAAAACAAAAAATCTAGAGCTATTTCTAG
The DNA here is from genome assembly GCF_018167655.1 of Microtus oregoni. NCBI lineage: Eukaryota > Metazoa > Chordata > Mammalia > Rodentia > Cricetidae > Microtus > Microtus oregoni. The sequence goes on along the minus strand of NW_024544919.1, from coordinate 11,154 downwards.
AGCTAGACGCAACAACATTTACGAATGACTTCATCAAAATACGCCAGTGCATTTTCCCTGTGGCTATTTCTTTTCAAAAATCTCCTAGCAACAGTATTAGCGTGGTTGATACTGAAATTCTTTTGCATTGGGAAAGCTTTTATTTTTCTTTAAGGATTATTAAAATACATCCATTTCCTGCAATTTTCATATTGTTGTTTAGCTCTAAGAAATGTAAAATTACGACACTGCCTGCCAAATGGATGGGCCTGGAGATGGGATGTTAAACTGGGGTGGAACAATCTCAAAAAATGAATGATGAATATTCTCCCTTAAATGTTGGGACTCGTCAATCATATGCATATATAATGAAACAAATAAAATGCTTAGTACCCAATAGAGAAGCCTGAATGGAAAGGAGTAGGGAAAACTGAGTTAAGTGATCTACCTGAGTGCTGAATGAGGCCTTAGAGTGAATTGTTTTTCTAGTTCTGAGTCTGTTTGTTTTGGATGATGGATGTATAAAATTATTCAATAGTGAACTGTAAAATTCAATGGGGTGGCTACACGAGCTGAGATACATTGAGCCTGCTAAAATGGAGGAGTAAGTGTGGTTTATTTGCAGGGAATTTTTAAATAAATGTTGTATAATGAAGAAAATTTTCAAAGCATATGACAAGAATGGAAAGGCCAAAATAGGCAACAAGTCAGTCTAGATTTGGTGTTAAACATGAATAATCTTTCTGTATGAATTCAGAGGCATGACTATCTAGATCTCTAGGTCTAGTGAGGCCTCATATAAAAACATATTCAAGCAAAGAATATATCAGTAACATCCCAGCAATCGACCCCTGCCCAGAATGCCCCAACACAAAACAAACACCATGGGCTTTTTGTTTGCTTTCTAGGTTTATGTGTTTTAGTCCTTTTGTTCTTTCTCTTTGGGGGGGGGAGGTTCTGAAGAAAATAGTTACACAGTTTGGTGGGTAATGAAGGTAGATGTTGGGAGGAATTTGGGAAAGGGAAAATATGAATGGAACATTTTAAAAAGCAAGCTCAGTACTAACAGAAAATTTTCCCCGTAAAATGCTGGATTCTTCTCTGTGTAGCAGGTGCCTCCAACTTGCTTTCTCTCAGAGGACAACCTTGAGATAGATCTTCATGTCTTCACCTCACAAGGGATGGGAGTGCAATCATGCACAAACAACCTAAGCAACAGAAATGGTTCTGTATGAATTGTTCAGGATCCTAATAGTGGAAAGGTTACAGCAGAGAGGAGCCAGATGTTTTGAAGACACCGCTTGTACCTAGTTCCCTCCACCCCTGCAGGCCTGAAGTGGGAGATACTGGGTCTGTAGGAGTTAAAGATAGAAATTGTGTAAGGAATGTGTTCAATGGTTGTTTCTCTGCTCTTGTGTAAGGTGTAGCTGACCCCATTCACCTGTTCATTGATTGCATTGCTAGAGGAGGTGGACAGTGTTTGAAGGGATGGGAATATTACAGTATAGCATGGGTGTGCTAGGGGAACACTAGTGTCTGTGGTACTCTCTGGGAACTCTCTCATCCCAGAGTCACCAAGGAACTGTGGGAAGCCAGAGAAGATTACAACCACGTTAGAGATAGGGTTCTCAACCTCTAGGACACAACCCCTTTAGGGTTGCATATAAGGTATCTATATTATAATTTTAACAGTAGCAATCTTGCAGTTACAAAGTAGCAACAAATAGTTTTATGGTTGGGGCATGGTTTCAACTCACATGAGGAGCTCTTTTTCTGGATCACAGCATTAGGATGGTTTTAAACCACCAGGAAGGATTCCCCAGGGGAAGGTCATGACGTTCTGGGTACCCAATTTTCACATGGACAGGAAGCAGTCAAGGCCTGTCTTAGTTAGGGTTCCTATTGCTCTAACGAAACACCATGACTACAACTCAAGTTGGAGTTTAGTCAGCTTATACGTCCAATTAGCTTTTCAGCTCCCAACAGGAAAAGTCAGAAAAGGATCGCAAGAAGGACAGGAACCTGGGGGCAGGAACTGATGCAGAGGCTACTGAAGAATGAGTGCTGTTTACTTGTTTGCATAGCCAGCTTGCTCAACCAGCTTTCTTCTAGGATCCAGGAATACCACTTTAGGTATTGCACCACATACAATTGGTTGGGCTCTTACTCATTGATCATTAATTGAGAAACTGCTTTACAGCTGGGTCTCATGGTGGCATATCCTCAAGTGAGGCTCCTTCATCTCTAATGACTGTGTCTTGTGTCAAGTTGATACAAACACAGCATGTACAAGCCCTTAGTTAATAACTACAGACATAGGAATCTTCAACTGTGAGCGTTACAGCTTAAAAACGGACATGGGGGTCTGTTTGTTTTTCCCATTCCCTGCTGATGAATTTAGAGTTTCTGTTTGTCACTTTTGAGTTTGTCGACTCTTGATGTTCTTAATAGCAGTGAACTTGTCTGTGTGAAAGTCAATAAAGTTCTCTTGTGCAGTCTGCAGGGATGAGCTTTTGTGCACCTGGCTATCCCAAGTTTAAACCCAAGCCTTTTCAAAGACACCGGATGTCTGTTGCTGTTCATACTCCCTCTTGGGATGGGAGGACTTTATTGCAAATGGGTTTTCATCACCTGCATTTTCTTCCTAAATTCAATATGCAATGCACCCCCAACTCCCGCAAATGGGGACCTGGCCCTAGGTACAGAGGAATCCTGACAATTTCACCTGGCACCCTGCATGGTCACCACTAGGGGCAGAATGTGTTGCACCCGTGAAGCTCCTTCAAGGCATCCATTTCTTAAGAGCACAAATAATCTCTTAATGTACGAGGTAAGTTTTTCAATCTCTTTTCTCCCCTTACCTTTTTTCGTCAGACATGGTACAGAATCATTAAGCCCAGAGCATCTGCATGCTTGTAGGTAGCAGCTAGCTCCTGAGGCTCTTTCCCCAAGACGCAGCTCTTTTCTGCAAAAACCATGGATCCTGCTGTAAGGCCTCCAGAGGAAGCAGACTTTTATTTTGATAAGTTTCTGGCAAATCTCCGTCCTGTGAGAGACTGCCTGAGTTAGGTCGCAGAACGATACCAAAAATATGACCTAAAATAAAATGTTTTAAAATCGATTAGATGTGTGCCTAGTGAAGATAAAATAGGTAATGGTAGTAGCTGTCGCAAATGCATTCTTTTTCATCTCTTGTGACTTCAGTAGCAATTAGCCTCAGAGTTGGTCAGCCAACAAGGAATGCAAATCTCTAAGCAGTTTGAGATAGTTCTGCCTGGAAACCGGCTTACTGACCAAGCCCATCGGAAAAACAAAAAGGTCCTGCTGTGCAGCCTGTAAGATGATTTGTTACAGCGCAAGCTTAAATCCAGTGCCCTGAAAGCAGGCAGGATCGACTAGGGGAGCTCCCTGTCCTTTGGGTGGGGCAAGACCACAGCAAATGAATTCACAGTCTCTGCCTCCCCTTTTCTGCTTGGTAAATTTTCAAGCCATTTTTCTCCTTACTTTTTTTTTTTTTTTTTTTTTTTTTTTTTTTTTTGGCAAACACGGGGCAAAATTTTTGATTCTAGAAACTCCGTCCTCCTAGGAAAGCAACTAGCTGCTGACGCTCTTTCCCAGAAGGCAGCTCTTTGCCACGAAAGCCAAGGAAGCCGCAGTATGGCTGCCCTGGCACGCAAGCAAGCTCCGGCTTTGGTAAGCTCCTGCCGAACCTCACTCCTAAGACCTCGCGGGTCAGCCAGCATCTTAAATTTTGGGGTGCTCACAGATGTTTAGGATTTTGACAGCATGTCTAGATCCTCCCAGTGAGTGGCTTTTCAATTTAAACTAAGAGACTAGTAACCCCCACCTTCCCCTCCCCCATCCGACACAGGACCTGGTTTGAGGGACAGAGACTTACTGAAATTGTTGGAATCTTGGAAGGTTTGCACACTCTTCCTGGGACTCAGTTCATAGAGTTGTTTGTGGTAAGCGAATGCTAAACTTGCTGAGCGGTAAATCTGTCCATTTCCCAGGCTCCTGAAACTTTGACTTAAGATTTTTAGTTGATTAGATATGAGCCTACTGTAGATAAAATAGGCAGTGGGTTTCCCTGCTGCAAATGCTCACCTGTCTTTTCTCTCTTATCCTTCATCTGTTGTTCATTCGGTAGGAATTAGCTCCCGAGAAGCTCAGTGTCCAATGGAGGCACATCTCCAACCACTTCGATGTAACTCTGTCAGGAAACCTGCTTGCTACCCAGGTACGTATGGTACTTTGGCTAATATTATATTCCTTCAATTATTGTTTTCATTATTGGTGTTTCACTAAGAAACAGGAAACCAAACAACAAATAGTAAATGATTTTACCTCTTCAAAAATGATTTTAAAGACAATGAATTTAAAGAGATGTCATCCAAAAAACAAAAAATCTAGAGCTATTTCTAGAGCTAGACGCAACAACATTTACGAATGACTTCATCAAAATACGCCAGTGCATTTTCCCTGTGGCTATTTCTTTTCAAAAATCTCCTAGCAACAGTATTAGCGTGGTTGATACTGAAATTCTTTTGCATTGGGAAAGCTTTTATTTTTCTTTAAGGATTATTAAAATACATCCATTTCCTGCAATTTTCATATTGTTGTTTAGCTCTAAGAAATGTAAAATTACGACACTGCCTGCCAAATGGATGGGCCTGGAGATGGGATGTTAAACTGGGGTGGAACAATCTCAAAAAATGAATGATGAATATTCTCCCTTAAATGTTGGGACTCGTCAATCATATGCATATATAATGAAACAAATAAAATGCTTAGTACCCAATAGAGAAGCCTGAATGGAAAGGAGTAGGGAAAACTGAGTTAAGTGATCTACCTGAGTGCTGAATGAGGCCTTAGAGTGAATTGTTTTTCTAGTTCTGAGTCTGTTTGTTTTGGATGATGGATGTATAAAATTATTCAATAGTGAACTGTAAAATTCAATGGGGTGGCTACACGAGCTGAGATACATTGAGCCTGCTAAAATGGAGGAGTAAGTGTGGTTTATTTGCAGGGAATTTTTATTTATTTTTTTTTTTATTTTTTTTTTTTTAAAATATTTATTTATTTGTTTGTTTGTTTGTTTATTTATTTATTTATTTATACGATATTCTGTCTGTATGTCTGCAGGCCAGAAGAGGGCACCAGACCTCATTACAGATGGTTGTGAGCCACCATGTGGTTGCTGGGAATTGAACTCAGGACCTTTGGAAGAGCAGGCAATGCTCTTAACCACTGAGCCATCTCTCCAGCCCCTGCAGGGAATTTTTAAATAAATGTTGTATAATGAAGAAAATTTTCAAAGCATATGACAAGAATGGAAAGGCCAAAATAGGCAACAAGTCAGTCTAGATTTGGTGTTAAACATGAATAATCTTTCTGTATGAATTCAGAGGCATGACTATCTAGATCTCTAGGTCTAGTGAGGCCTCATATAAAAACATATTCAAGCAAAGAATATATCAGTAACATCCCAGCAATCGACCCCTGCCCAGAATGCCCCAACACAAAACAAACACCATGGGCTTTTTGTTTGCTTTCTAGGTTTATGTGTTTTAGTCCTTTTGTTCTTTCTCTTTGGGGGGGGGAGGTTCTGAAGAAAATAGTTACACAGTTTGGTGGGTAATGAAGGTAGATGTTGGGAGGAATTTGGGAAAGGGAAAATATGAATGGAACATTTTAAAAAGCAAGCTCAGTACTAACAGAAAATTTTCCCCGTAAAATGCTGGATTCTTCTCTGTGTAGCAGGTGCCTCCAACTTGCTTTCTCTCAGAGGACAACCTTGAGATAGATCTTCATGTCTTCACCTCACAAGGGATGGGAGTGCAATCATGCACAAACAACCTAAGCAACAGAAATGGTTCTGTATGAATTGTTCAGGATCCTAATAGTGGAAAGGTTACAGCAGAGAGGAGCCAGATGTTTTGAAGACACCGCTTGTACCTAGTTCCCTCCACCCCTGCAGGCCTGAAGTGGGAGATACTGGGTCTGTAGGAGTTAAAGATAGAAATTGTGTAAGGAATGTGTTCAATGGTTGTTTCTCTGCTCTTGTGTAAGGTGTAGCTGACCCCATTCACCTGTTCATTGATTGCATTGCTAGAGGAGGTGGACAGTGTTTGAAGGGATGGGAATATTACAGTATAGCATGGGTGTGCTAGGGGAACACTAGTGTCTGTGGTACTCTCTGGGAACTCTCTCATCCCAGAGTCACCAAGGAACTGTGGGAAGCCAGAGAAGATTACAACCACGTTAGAGATAGGGTTCTCAACCTCTAGGACACAACCCCTTTAGGGTTGCATATAAGGTATCTATATTATAATTTTAACAGTAGCAATCTTGCAGTTACAAAGTAGCAACAAATAGTTTTATGGTTGGGGCATGGTTTCAACTCACATGAGGAGCTCTTTTTCTGGATCACAGCATTAGGATGGTTTTAAACCACCAGGAAGGATTCCCCAGGGGAAGGTCATGACGTTCTGGGTACCCAATTTTCACATGGACAGGAAGCAGTCAAGGCCTGTCTTAGTTAGGGTTCCTATTGCTCTAACGAAACACCATGACTACAACTCAAGTTGGAGTTTAGTCAGCTTATACGTCCAATTAGCTTTTCAGCTCCCAACAGGAAAAGTCAGAAAAGGATCGCAAGAAGGACAGGAACCTGGGGGCAGGAACTGATGCAGAGGCTACTGAAGAATGAGTGCTGTTTACTTGTTTGCATAGCCAGCTTGCTCAACCAGCTTTCTTCTAGGATCCAGGAATACCACTTTAGGTATTGCACCACATACAATTGGTTGGGCTCTTACTCATTGATCATTAATTGAGAAACTGCTTTACAGCTGGGTCTCATGGTGGCATATCCTCAAGTGAGGCTCCTTCATCTCTAATGACTGTGTCTTGTGTCAAGTTGATACAAACACAGCATGTACAAGCCCTTAGTTAATAACTACAGACATAGGAATCTTCAACTGTGAGCGTTACAGCTTAAAAACGGACATGGGGTCTGTTTTTTCCCATTCCCTGCTGATGAATTTAGAGTTTCTGTTTGTCACTTTTGAGTTTGTCGACTCTTGATGTTCTTAATAGCAGTGAACTTGTCTGTGTGAAAGTCAATAAAGTTCTCTTGTGCAGTCTGCAGGGATGAGCTTTTGTGCACCTGGCTATCCCAAGTTTAAACCCAAGCCTTTTCAAAGACACCGGATGTCTGTTGCTGTTCATACTCCCTCTTGGGATGGGAGGACTTTATTGCAAATGGGTTTTCATCACCTGCATTTTCTTCCTAAATTCAATATGCAATGCACCCCCAACTCCCGCAAATGGGGACCTGGCCCTAGGTACAGAGGAATCCTGACAATTTCACCTGGCACCCTGCATGGTCACCACTAGGGGCAGAATGTGTTGCACCCGTGAAGCTCCTTCAAGGCATCCATTTCTTAAGAGCACAAATAATCTCTTAATGTACGAGGTAAGTTTTTCAATCTCTTTTCTCCCCTTACCTTTTTTCGTCAGACATGGTACAGAATCATTAAGCCCAGAGCATCTGCATGCTTGTAGGTAGCAGCTAGCTCCTGAGGCTCTTTCCCCAAGACGCAGCTCTTTTCTGCAAAAACCATGGATCCTGCTGTAAGGCCTCCAGAGGAAGCAGACTTTTATTTTGATAAGTTTCTGGCAAATCTCCGTCCTGTGAGAGACTGCCTGAGTTAGGTCGCAGAACGATACCAAAAATATGACCTAAAATAAAATGTTTTAAAATCGATTAGATGTGTGCCTAGTGAAGATAAAATAGGTAATGGTAGTAGCTGTCGCAAATGCATTCTTTTTCATCTCTTGTGACTTCAGTAGCAATTAGCCTCAGAGTTGGTCAGCCAACAAGGAATGCAAATCTCTAAGCAGTTTGAGATAGTTCTGCCTGGAAACCGGCTTACTGACCAAGCCCATCGGAAAAACAAAAAGGTCCTGCTGTGCAGCCTGTAAGATGATTTGTTACAGCGCAAGCTTAAATCCAGTGCCCTGAAAGCAGGCAGGATCGACTAGGGGAGCTCCCTGTCCTTTGGGTGGGGCAAGACCACAGCAAATGAATTCACAGTCTCTGCCTCCCCTTTTCTGCTTGGTAAATTTTCAAGCCATTTTTCTCCTTACTTTTTTTTTTTTTTTTTTTTTTTTTTTTGGCAAACACGGGGCAAAATTTTTGATTCTAGAAACTCCGTCCTCCTAGGAAAGCAACTAGCTGCTGACGCTCTTTCCCAGAAGGCAGCTCTTTGCCACGAAAGCCAAGGAAGCCGCAGTATGGCTGCCCTGGCACGCAAGCAAGCTCCGGCTTTGGTAAGCTCCTGCCGAACCTCACTCCTAAGACCTCGCGGGTCAGCCAGCATCTTAAATTTTGGGGTGCTCACAGATGTTTAGGATTTTGACAGCATGTCTAGATCCTCCCAGTGAGTGGCTTTTCAATTTAAACTAAGAGACTAGTAACCCCCACCTTCCCCTCCCCCATCCGACACAGGACCTGGTTTGAGGGACAGAGACTTACTGAAATTGTTGGAATCTTGGAAGGTTTGCACACTCTTCCTGGGACTCAGTTCATAGAGTTGTTTGTGGTAAGCGAATGCTAAACTTGCTGAGCGGTAAATCTGTCCATTTCCCAGGCTCCTGAAACTTTGACTTAAGATTTTTAGTTGATTAGATATGAGCCTACTGTAGATAAAATAGGCAGTGGGTTTCCCTGCTGCAAATGCTCACCTGTCTTTTCTCTCTTATCCTTCATCTGTTGTTCATTCGGTAGGAATTAGCTCCCGAGAAGCTCAGTGTCCAATGGAGGCACATCTCCAACCACTTCGATGTAACTCTGTCAGGAAACCTGCTTGCTACCCAGGTACGTATGGTACTTTGGCTAATATTATATTCCTTCAATTATTGTTTTCATTATTGGTGTTTCACTAAGAAACAGGAAACCAAACAACAAATAGTAAATGATTTTACCTCTTCAAAAATGATTTTAAAGACAATGAATTTAAAGAGATGTCATCCAAAAAACAAAAAATCTAGAGCTATTTCTAGAGCTAGACGCAACAACATTTACGAATGACTTCATCAAAATACGCCAGTGCATTTTCCCTGTGGCTATTTCTTTTCAAAAATCTCCTAGCAACAGTATTAGCGTGGTTGATACTGAAATTCTTTTGCATTGGGAAAGCTTTTATTTTTCTTTAAGGATTATTAAAATACATCCATTTCCTGCAATTTTCATATTGTTGTTTAGCTCTAAGAAATGTAAAATTACGACACTGCCTGCCAAATGGATGGGCCTGGAGATGGGATGTTAAACTGGGGTGGAACAATCTCAAAAAATGAATGATGAATATTCTCCCTTAAATGTTGGGACTCGTCAATCATATGCATATATAATGAAACAAATAAAATGCTTAGTACCCAATAGAGAAGCCTGAATGGAAAGGAGTAGGGAAAACTGAGTTAAGTGATCTACCTGAGTGCTGAATGAGGCCTTAGAGTGAATTGTTTTTCTAGTTCTGAGTCTGTTTGTTTTGGATGATGGATGTATAAAATTATTCAATAGTGAACTGTAAAATTCAATGGGGTGGCTACACGAGCTGAGATACATTGAGCCTGCTAAAATGGAGGAGTAAGTGTGGTTTATTTGCAGGGAATTTTTAAATAAATGTTGTATAATGAAGAAAATTTTCAAAGCATATGACAAGAATGGAAAGGCCAAAATAGGCAACAAGTCAGTCTAGATTTGGTGTTAAACATGAATAATCTTTCTGTATGAATTCAGAGGCATGACTATCTAGATCTCTAGGTCTAGTGAGGCCTCATATAAAAACATATTCAAGCAAAGAATATATCAGTAACATCCCAGCAATCGACCCCTGCCCAGAATGCCCCAACACAAAACAAACACCATGGGCTTTTTGTTTGCTTTCTAGGTTTATGTGTTTTAGTCCTTTTGTTCTTTCTCTTTGGGGGGGGGGGAGGTTCTGAAGAAAATAGTTACACAGTTTGGTGGGTAATGAAGGTAGATGTTGGGAGGAATTTGGGAAAGGGAAAATATGAATGGAACATTTTAAAAAGCAAGCTCAGTACTAACAGAAAATTTTCCCCGTAAAATGCTGGATTCTTCTCTGTGTAGCAGGTGCCTCCAACTTGCTTTCTCTCAGAGGACAACCTTGAGATAGATCTTCATGTCTTCACCTCACAAGGGATGGGAGTGCAATCATGCACAAACAACCTAAGCAACAGAAATGGTTCTGTATGAATTGTTCAGGATCCTAATAGTGGAAAGGTTACAGCAGAGAGGAGCCAGATGTTTTGAAGACACCGCTTGTACCTAGTTCCCTCCACCCCTGCAGGCCTGAAGTGGGAGATACTGGGTCTGTAGGAGTTAAAGATAGAAATTGTGTAAGGAATGTGTTCAATGGTTGTTTCTCTGCTCTTGTGTAAGGTGTAGCTGACCCCATTCACCTGTTCATTGATTGCATTGCTAGAGGAGGTGGACAGTGTTTGAAGGGATGGGAATATTACAGTATAGCATGGGTGTGCTAGGGGAACACTAGTGTCTGTGGTACTCTCTGGGAACTCTCTCATCCCAGAGTCACCAAGGAACTGTGGGAAGCCAGAGAAGATTACAACCACGTTAGAGATAGGGTTCTCAACCTCTAGGACACAACCCCTTTAGGGTTGCATATAAGGTATCTATATTATAATTTTAACAGTAGCAATCTTGCAGTTACAAAGTAGCAACAAATAGTTTTATGGTTGGGGCATGGTTTCAACTCACATGAGGAGCTCTTTTTCTGGATCACAGCATTAGGATGGTTTTAAACCACCAGGAAGGATTCCCCAGGGGAAGGTCATGACGTTCTGGGTACCCAATTTTCACATGGACAGGAAGCAGTCAAGGCCTGTCTTAGTTAGGGTTCCTATTGCTCTAACGAAACACCATGACTACAACTCAAGTTGGAGTTTAGTCAGCTTATACGTCCAATTAGCTTTTCAGCTCCCAACAGGAAAAGTCAGAAAAGGATCGCAAGAAGGACAGGAACCTGGGGGCAGGAACTGATGCAGAGGCTACTGAAGAATGAGTGCTGTTTACTTGTTTGCATAGCCAGCTTGCTCAACCAGCTTTCTTCTAGGATCCAGGAATACCAC